>NC_079439.1:69057405-69349905 GCF_903798145.1 Danio aesculapii
GTTTTAAAAACTTTTTTTAAAGACTTTTCCAGACAGCGGTATACCTTGAAAATACCTTGAAATACCATGTATTGTGGCCCCTAGCATGCCTAGCACAATGCCTAGCATGCACAGTCCAAGAAAAACTTATTGTTGCAGTTATAATTTTGGCAACAACCAAAAATACATTTTTGAGTCATTATTATTTATTTATTTTATGCCAAAAATCATTAGAATATTAATCAAAGGTAGTGTTCCATAAACAATTTTGGTACATTCCTTCCATTAATATTTCAAACTTATTTTTTTGATTAGTGATATGCCTTGCTAAGAATATACTTTTTACAAATTTACAGACAATTGTCTCAATACTTAGAACTGTCAGTTTCCAGATTACTATCTCAACCAAACATTGTCCTATCCTAACAACCCATACATCAACAGAAATCTCATTTGTTCGTTCTGTACTTGATGTACAAATTTCTTTTAGAGTAATAGACGAGCCCCCAAATTCTGTTACGTTACCCTTAACTCTGTCTAGGGGGACACAGGAACGCAACAGAATATTAGTGGAGTTTTGTGTGTGTGTGTCAGCAATGAGGTCACATGAGCAACTTCTCAAAGGACTAAACAACAAAGAAAATGCAACTTGAATAAAGATTAATAATATTTATTAAAGGATTAAGGGAGGGTTCCAAAAGAAAAAAAGGCTTCAGGAGGGGGTTCAAGCCAAACATTCTCTAACTCAGAGAAAGGGAAGAACTGAATAATCTATCAAAGAAAAGAAAAATACATCAAAAATACTCTCACTCCCTTACGAACTTAAACAGGAGAAAATGGTTACAAAAAGAAAAATGTCACCCCCTCCCTACTAACCCAATCCCAAATTAACAGAATAAAGAGTGGATAACAAAGTAGTATCGAAAAACAAAAATTAACTTGCAATCAAAAAGAGTTCGAGGCAAAAGCTATTTCAGATGATCAACAGAACTTAAATTAAAGCTCCTAATTAACAAATGATGCTTAAAGAATCAAACTAAATATATATTTATAAAGCCTCACAAAAACAAAGCCTCCACACACACACACAAAAACACACTATTCTAGTGGAGAACTGCTGCTTAAATGCCCACTGCTTTTCTTGTCCTCCAATCACGGAGCAGTTCATAAGTGGCAGCAGGTGATGGTCATTAGCTAAGAAAGAAATCAGAGAAAGAAAAAAGAAAAATACAAAACAGAAACAAATACTTCCTGGGACGTAACATCAAAATATTGACACTAATGACTGTTTTCAGTTCACATATAGAAAAAATGTTCATGATGAATCACATAGGCTGTTGATAGAGCTCAACGTGAACTAAATTTTAAATACCTCTTTCAATTTATCCAGAGAAATGCCAGGCGAGCTCACACCCAGAAAATCTGACTCGGGCAAACACAGCAGACAAAAAGAGGACTCCACATCCAGCGTCAAGGACAAAGCTGACGACGCCAACCAGGAATCCTCTGAGAAAGAAACCAAGACAATAAAAACCAAAGAGCAGGGTCAAGAGGAGGGAATTCAGCTGGAGGAGGGAACTGATGGCATTGTGGTCAAGACGCAGGAGGAAGAGGAGAAGGTAGAGGAAGAGGACAAGCAGGAAGAGCGGGAGGAAGTGCAGGAAGAGCAGGAAAAGATGGAGGTAGACTTCTGCCAATGTCAAATTTCTTTGTTGCAATTAATTGTTGAAGCTTTTATCAAGGTATGAAAAGTTATGAAAGTACATAAGTTATGAAAAAGGTCACTTTAACAGGTATGAAAAAACATATACTATTGAAATGCCCTATTTTTAATGTTACTAGACAACAATTTTTGCTCTATGATCAATCTTTATACACCACTACGAATACTTATGTTCCTTTTTGTGAATATCGGGTCATTGTGAACAGAGTTTAGTGCCTCATTCACACTAGCAGCGACTTTGTAGGTGTCTGTCGCTCTGGGTGGCGATTGAAACCGGGGGTCGCCTAGTTAACGTTTACAGTGATATTCACAGAGAGCGAATGAGTTTACATGCCGCTGAAAGTTAACATTGTTCAGAGAAAACACTAAATATACATTTAATCATTATATAAAACGCTTATTTACTAAGATGATTAAGAAGAAAGTGTGTTCTATATCATGGCGGTTATTTATCTGCTGCAAACGCAGGTCTGTGTAGGTCTACAGCACAGAGAATACAACTGGTCAATGCAGGAGCTGAGAGAGCTCTGCTGGTGCTCCTATTGGCTGTCGCTCAAGAAAGTCGCTCTTCATTTGCTTAAAGTTGAAGCATTCTCAACTTTGTCGCGTCACTCGACACGCACACCTTGTCGCCAACGGCCGCTGTCACTTGCGTACACGGTGGTTGACGGGAGTCGTTCTCCATTAAAACGAACAGTCGCTCGTCACTCTCCGTTGAAGTGAACGGTCGCTCGTCGATTTCCGTTGAAATGAATGGTTGCTCATCGTGTGTACGAGGCTTACGTTTTCACTCATTTGGTGCTAATACAAATACTCATTTTGGTAATAATACAAACTTAATATTCTTTAAAACCACTCTAAAAGTTTAAAAATGCAGTATGTAAGTTTGGCACCCAGTGGTTGAACTTGGTATTGCACACCTGGTTCTAAGCAAGCGCAGGTTGCCAGATTGACGACAAAATAACAGCAGTGTGCCTGACTGTCAAGCCTAAAGGCTGATTTAAGTCTGCTTTAAACCACGTTATTTATAAAAGCAGCGGTACGCGATAGAAGGAATATTTTCCATAATAAAAGGAGTTTTTGTTCTAACCAACACCTGAAATTTCGATTTTAGAAACTGCTTCTATTTCTCACAAGTGAACAAAAAAAACTGACAATGATCACCTCATGTGCTTTATTCAGTGTTAAATGCTAATAATGTGAGTATGAATGCCATTTTACATGACATTTATTGCCATATACTGAAAGCAGCAGCAGATAGTTCACCTTAGATTCTGAAAATAAAATAAACTGTTTGAAATGGAACTTCAATGCAAGCCAACACATATCAGTGATTCAGCATGTACATTTAATAATGTCAAAGAGGTTTAATATGTATTAATTAGATTATGAACCTTACCAATTCACGAGTGAGTGCCCCTATTGTGTGCTTCTGAATGGCTGTATTTAAATTTTTGTCATGTTTCATCTGGTGCAAACAGCTAAATTGCTTATCACTGCAAATCTCCTCACGTAGCGTGTTGTTAGGACAAGGGGTTACAATGTAACCTGCTCACCTAATGTTTACATTCATAATATTTAATATTATTTGCTAATTAATAACCACCTCATGTGGAACTCTTGAATCTGCTTCTCATTTGGGAGTCTGCTACTGTCCACCGGAGGTCACATGTCGGTCGCGGATGTGTACTTTGAGAGCCTTCCTGACTGAATTAATCAAATACGCCGTTTTCCACTGAGGCAACCCGGGGTGCTGAAATTTAATTGGTTAAACTGGCATTGGGCAGGTTAAAAGACCAAAACAAAGACGTTCTAGTACATAACACACATTTTTAAAGCTGAATATCTGACTTCAGCCTTGTTTTTCAGATAAACAAAATGTTCAATTAGCATGTTTCTTAAATATCTGCAAACATATTATGGTATTTTTATGCTTTAGAAGAGTCAAAATTTACATACAGCACCTTTAAAAAATGAGTTATTAATCATAGTGCACTCAAAAAATGATTTTTGCTGCTTGTTCAAACTACTTATTTAAAATGAGCTGAATCATGACAGTTCTTTAGTTTTTTATTTTGGATAACTTTAATTGTTTTATGTTCAATCAACTTAAATTTGTAAAAAAAACACACAATTAAGATATTTTAATCGATTTATATTTGGCCATCAAGGAATTTTGTGGAACCCAGCAATATTTTTCAGTATGTTCGTGTTTCTAATATATTGAATCTCTGCATATGTCTAGGTGGAGGAGGAGGATGTGAAGGAAGAAGAGGAGTTGGAGGTGACTGAGGAGCTGGAGGTGACTGAGGAGCCTTCAGTAGCCCAGGAGGAGAACAGAGACCAGGAGTCAGAGCACAATCTAGAAGAAGAGGTCAGTCTGAACACAAATGGCGTGTATCAGTTTTTGTCTCCAAACGTTATTTAAGGGCCCGTGAAGTGCTTTAAAATGTGTATTTTTATTCGATGTTTGACGTAATCTCAACCTAAACACAAAGAGAGGGTGGGACATAGAGCTCCTCCCCTTTTTAAAAAACAGCCAATAGTGTCTTGCTTTATCACCGCTCTGCCAGCGAGAGTGGTTGAGCTCAAGCGCATTAAATGTGAAGCATCTTGAAGGGGGCGGGGCATGTCAGATACTAGAGAGCATTTGATTGGTCAGGATTTGACTTACATGAAACTGAAGTATGAGGTGACATGAAAAATACCGTTGATCCATTTAGGAGGAAGTGACGAACTGCAAGCTTTACATGTTTATACAAGTTTTATATCTTCTTAATGCGAATATTGTCACTGTTTTGGAGCACACTAGCTTATAGATATCTTAAAACTTACAATACTGATACTAACATCTAAAAACTCCCTTTGAATTTCATGGGACCTTTAATGTGCTAAACCAAATATAAGTAAGGTAAGTATAGGTTAATCCTAAATCTGTAATTACAGCAGATCTTTACTTTTATCCAAAGCGACTTACAAATACTCACAAGTAATACATGCCATTTACATAGAGGTAGAGCGAAAGGTTTTTAGTGCACATGGAAAAAAATAAATGGCTTCTTGAAAAAAATACATAAACATTCATTTTGATCTGGTTTGACTAAGACATTGTGTGTGTCTTTTTTAATCTGTCCTACTTTTTTAGGACGATATGGAATTTCCAGAAAACATAGAAGATTTTGTTACATTAGATGAACTGGACAACACTGCAGGAGGAGATTCAGCTTTAGGTAAAACAGCGAACTGCTCCTGATATCTGCCAAATTTGAGAAATTCTACCAGAAGTGTTTTTAATAAATTAGTTACATGCATGAATCGTTCACAGTATGATCACTAATGCTGCATCTCGTTTTGCCTACTTATAATACATCCTAAAAGTATGTACTTTGTGAAGAAAAAGTAAATGCATTGAACATGTCACTTTTTTTTCCTGGGAATGTTTCTTAAGGAGCTGTTGACATGGATTGAACCAGATTTTGGTAAAAACCCGAACAATACTAACATAATTAAACAAAACAAAAAAATCAAAAAAATTAGTTCTGTTTAATAACAATGAAATGACACAAGGAGAAAGTGGTGAACTACTGAAACGTATTTAATACTTTATATAAAAGTCTTTTTTGGTGATGGCAGCTTAAAGACGCCTCTCATATGGAGAATGAAGTCACATGTATTGCTCAGGTGTGAGTTTCTCAGACTTCATCAGAGTGTAAAAATCTTCATGGTTCTGTGGGTCTCGTCTATCAAATCTGAGCTTTAATTTGTATTTTCTATTGGATTCAAGTCAGGTGATTGGTTAGGCCATTCTACATTTTGATTTTCTTTCTCTGAAAGCATCTGGGAGTTTCCTTGGCTGTGTTTTGGATCATTGTCTTCCTGAAATGCCCACCCTGGTTTCATCTTTATCCTCCTGATAATGTAGATGTTAGATTGAAGCAGCTAATGTTCATTTACACCGAGGATGGGCAGAGGGTTGCTGAATAATACTGAGAGATTTCAGATGCTGTCTGGGCTTTCCATGCCTTTCTAAACCTCCCTTTCTTCATGTGTTCATTTTATTACGCATAACTTCACATAACGTTTTCATATGTCATGGGTTTCTTTGGTTGTTACCAACATCCAGTGAAAATGTCAACAGCAACTGATGCTGTGTTCACACCAGACGCGGCACGTGTGGATAAATCTCGCGTGAACATTTTGAGTTTACTCGCTTCATTCGCGTGTCAAATTCACTTTACAATAGAAGCAGATTCGCGTGATGGGCATGGGATTTCTGTCTGCCCGGTGACTTTAGCATCATTGCTAAATGGCTAACATGAATTTTATTGAGAGACTAGCTATTTATGTGCTTTAGGAAGGCTGATAAACAGCATTGATTCATTTGGATCTGTGTCTGAGTTCACTAGATCCATTCAGAGCTGCACCCAGCTCTGTGAGTTCATCAACTCCTCCAGAAACTGTACCTGGACGATGGAGGCTTTCAGCAGTACTTCCGACTGAGTCGAGCCCAGTTTAATGAACTGGTGTTGGCAGAAGGATTTCCCCCGGGACACCAACAACATGCGCTAATCACGTCCCTACACGAGAAAGCTCCTGATAGGTTAACGCGACGCGATGTCCGCTGAAGTTCAGATTTTCCAACTTGAGCGATTTACGCGTAACGCGATATGTACGTGTCAATCGCACAAAGCGCTCAGTTTGCACCGCTTCACACGAATTGTGTCTTTCACGCTGCCTCATTTGCGCGTATCACGCCGCAGGATGTCTATTCGCGCCTTAGCATTGACCTTAACATGTAAATCACTCGTGATTGACAACGCATCTGCTGTGAACGCAGCATGTTTTCAGCGAAAAATGGTGGCGTGTGCAGTGTTCTCAATTATAGTAACATGAATTTATTGTCACTAATGGTAACAGTGTTATAATGGAGGTAATTCATTTGATTACTCATTTCTAAAAAAAATATTGTCGTTAGTAACGCTGTTTATTTATAGTGCCGTTATTCCCACTGGTTATCAAAGACTCTATATTGTACTCTTTCCATGTGCGTTATTTGAGTGAGACAAGTCAACCATGTCTTAAATTGCGGGATATAATTCGATTTCCACAGCTTTAGAATAACACTGTTAGCAATAGTTATTCCATAAATAATAGTGCTTTATATGGACGCACAATACGAATTGTATTTTTGAACACCATTTCTGCAGATAGTATGCAGATTGGGATGCAGCATCATATTCATTAATATAGTTTTTTATTTATCAGTATCTAATCACTCTTTAAATCCAAATGACTCTTGCCACAATTAGCGTAAATCTTACAATAACCCTTTTTTTTGTTTGTTTCAGATTCATCTGAGCCACAGGTAAGCATTACATCTCTCATTTACCATGCTCTAAAGGCACAGTTCACCCAAAACTGAATATTTTGTCATCATTAACTTGTTTCAAACCTTTATGAGTTTCTTTCTTCTGTCGAACACCAAGGACGATATTTTGATGAAAGCTGGAAACTTGTATCCATTAACTCCCATAGTATTTGTTTGTTTACTATGGAAGTGAATAGGTTTCTAACAACTTTTCGTAATATCTTCTTTTAAGTTCAATAGAAAAAGGAAACTCTTAAAACTATGAAGCCACTTCAGAGTGAATGATGAGTAAATGTTCATTTTTGGGTGAACTATCCCTTTGATTGCTGCATTAATGTATGTATTTCCAGAATTATTAATAGCAGTGTTTTCCTGTGCACAGGATGGTAAGGTAGTGGTCATATGGCCCATAAAGAAAGGCCCGACAGAGACGATGAGGGAGCTGATCAGTAATCTTTCTGATCTTTGTGAACCCTTCGGCGGCCTTGTGAGATATACCTTGTCTATAATCAAACAACAGGTCAGTGATGTCCTTCTAGATGGAGCATTCATATACACTTTATTCAGTCACACTTTCTTTTAAGGCACTATTAACACACTATTAACTATGACTTTTAGCTTAGTAAAGTAGTAATTGCTGCTTATTAATAATTAATAAACTAGTAGCTGGGTGGGATTAGGGATGCAGAATATAAGTTATCAGGTTTTTAGCCATGCTCCTACACAAGATTTTTTATTTATTAGAGTGATCATACAGTTTCAAGTTGTGATTTTAGATATTTCTTGTGTGTCTGTGTGTTTGTGTTTTGTAGGCCATGCTTGAACTGGAAACAGTTGAAAAAGCCCAGGAAATGTTGAAGTTCTACAAAAGTCATAAGGCGATGATAAATGGCAGACCGGTGTCTGTTAGCATGTGCCTTGCCATGACAACAATTGAGGTAAAGAAAAATACACAAATTACTTGCAGTTTAGGAGTGCTCACATTGTTTCAGTCATTATATTATTGATAGTGATAGTTAAATAATGTATCATTTGATTTCTCCACTGAACACAGAGGTAGATGTTTGAGGGTGCTTTCACACCTGTGAATCGGTTCATTTGTTCCGAAACAGGGATTAAAATTTTTACAATGTTGTTCTTGGTACGGTTCTCTTTCATACACAAAGTTTCTAAATGGACCAAAAGAGCTTAAACAAGCATGCACGTAAACTCTCCTCACATAAGTCAGAGTTTCAGGGTTTATTCTGCAGAGTCCCGCTAAGCTGTCATGCGTCTTTATTTTAATTTATGATGATGAGCAATAAAGACAATATAAGCGAAAAGCTGCGCTTCCATTTTGAATGGTGACACCCACAAACATCGTCACCAAGTTTAAATCAGAGGTAAGACTTTCTCATACATAGCAGTTGGCTTATGCATTATATTGTTTACATTATAGAAAGAAATAACAGATTAACTAAGACTGCAATTCGGTCAATTTTCCTTACAGATAAACAGCTCTTGTTAATTGTTACCATGCTTTCACTTTCGTATTGTACATGAAACGCACATTTACCGGTAGGAATGACACATTTACTGGTAGGTGCAGAGAATAGTGTCAAACAGCCATGTGTATATGGAATATCCTGTCGCAAAACTCGGCAAAATCCAACATTACGGTAATAGTTTGATTAAGGTGTTTACATTTAATAATGCGACTAAAATCGGCATACTCCACATGTCTTAATTTGATTTCTCTTTAGTTTGATTATGACTTTAGTTGGATTAAATTAATCAAAAATCGCTGTTTACATTATAGAAAGAAATAACAGATAAACTAAGACTGCAGTTCGGTCAATTTTTCTAACGAATAAACAGCTCTCGTTAATAGTTACCATGCTTTCACTTTCGTATTGTACATGAAACGCACATTTACCGGTAGGAATGACCTCCAGCCCTACTCATAATTTTCTCTTCATATAGCTGTGATATAGCCGGGCTCAGATCGTATGGCTTTCTCACTACAATCGATCCGCTCCCGAGTTCGTTTCAATCGAGCCGAGACCACCTCATTCAGGCGATCTCGGACCGATTGATTTGGCGCGGATCACAGCGCGATTGCTGGATTCACATATGCCAAACGAACCGCGCTAACTGTGCAAACGAGACAGTTTCTGAAACAAAAGTCTAGTTGTGAAAGCACCCTAAGAGAATATTACATCAATATGTTTTATTTTTAAGCTTTTTTTTCTGTGAATGTGTTCAATTTCTGTTTGCTTTGCCATTGTGGGTAAACGACTACGTTTACATGGACATCAGAAATCAAATTATTTGCCTTAATCCGAATAAGACAATAATATGATTAAGGTTTTTACATGAGTTGCTTTTTGAAGGTTCCTTTCATGATCCCGTTTTACATGTGTAATATCACACAACGAATGGGAGAAAACTTCCCGATGCAGGTGTCTGTGGTCCTTTACTGACTCGGTAGGTGCAGAGAATAGTGTCAAACAGCCATGTGTATATGGAATATACGCAAAACTCTGCAAAAAGTCCAACATTACAGTAATAGTTTGATTAAGGTGTTTACATTTAATAATGCGACTAAGATCGGCATACTCCACATGTCTTAATTTGAGTTCTGTTTAGTTTTATTATGACTTTAGTTAGATTAAATTAATTAAAAATCGCTGTTTATATGGTGGACTCTTAGTCAGAGTATTGTTTTAATCGTATTAAAATCGGATTATTGGTGTCCAAGTAAACGTACTCAATGACAAGGAATAACAAATGGAAGTAAACAGTCAAACTAGATGAAAATAATATGATTAAAAAATACGTTTGCAACATCAAGCAGCATATCGAGCTGTATTGTATTTTTTTCAAATTTTTCAAAGTGATGTTTAACAGCAAGGACCTTTTTCACATTATTCATTCATTTTCTTTTGGGCTTAGTCCCTTTATTAATCTGGGGTCGCCACAGCGGAATGAACTGCCAACTTATCCAGCACGTTTTACGCAGCGGATGCCCTTCTTGCCGCAACCCATCACTGGGAAACATCCACACACATTCATTCACACACATACACTACGGACAATTAAGCCTACCCAATTCACCTATAGCGCATGTGTTTGGACTGTGGGGGAAACCATGCGAACACGGGGAGAACATGTAAATTCCACACAGAAATGCCAACTGACCCAGCCGATCCTCAAACCAGCGACCTTCTTGCTTTCAGGCAAACGTGCTACCCACTGTGCCACTGCATTGCCACGTTTTTCACATTATTTCCTATTATTTTATTTTTTCTTCTGGGGAAAATCTTATTTCTTTTAGTTTGACTGCAATAAAAACAGTTTTACATTTAATTAAGGTCAATATTATTAGCCTAACATGCATAGTTATAACCTAATTAACATAGTTAGGCCTTTAAATTGCACTTTAAGCTAAATACTAGTATCTTGTAAAATGTTATATATTGTCATCATGGCAATGCACAGTATATTGTATATACAAGAACTAGGAAGTGTGGAATAAAATGTATAATTAAAAGGAGAATAAAATAATGATTATTTTTTATACAGATATACTTAAAGTACCCCCATTTAGACCAATCAGAGAAGCTTAGAGATGTTTGAACTACACTTTGGGGAAAATGCTGCTATGTATATTATGGGAAAACTAAAGTATTTTTATCTCTTGAATGGATGTAAACCAATAGGAGACATCAAAATAAAGATCTTGAATAGCATAATAGGGCAGCGCATAGGGCTTGCTATGCCATTTGAGAGAGTAAATAGTGACTTAATTTTCATTAGTTCTGCAAACTGTTACTTCGGTTATATTTGTAGCCAGGGCACAAAATTAATCTAAAATAGTGTTTTTTTTAACTTTCGTTTTATTTTTAGGTCCCTAGTGGAAGAACCGTTTTCATGGGCAATCTGCCCAACAAGTGGTACATGCGGCAGAAATACAAACAAACAACCCTTTTGAGAATGGCCAAGCGATATGGAAACCTGACTGGTTTCTGTCTGAACAGACATCAAGGGATGGTATGTATACTCACATTTATTTCTCATTAGTTTGTGAATATATATTTATACAGTTGAAGTCAAAATGAAGTCCCAAATAATGTTTAACAGAGCAAGGAATGTTTCACAGTATTTCCTATAATATTTTTTCTTCTGGAGAAAGTCTTACTTGTTTTATTTCGTCTAGAATAAAAGCAGTTTTTAATTTTTTGAGATAACATTTTAAGGTCAATATTATTAGCCTCCTTAAGTAATATTTTTTACAAACTTTTCAGCCTGCAACCCCCAAAATAACAATGCCAGTGACTCACGACCCCTCAATATTCTCTGAGGTGGTTATAAATATATAAACCTCGCACATATTAGTGCACACATACTAAGTCTATTCATCGTTTAATTTTGGAGAATGCCACTCTGAGACCATTCTCGATGGCACATATTCATTTTTAATGCATGTGAGGTGTCAGAACTTGTAACCTGGTGCCATAAAATCAATGTGCTGCATCTGATACAATTTGCTGTGTCTTTAATATAATGTAATCACCCCTGGAGTTCCTAGAACATCGAATGGCTGGTGGCTTTTTATTTGCATGTTTTTATTTAATGTTCATTATTAACATGTTAACAATGTTACCTTTAACTACTATTATGTTCTTCAGTAGGTTATGGATAAAATATTGTTATTCTAATAGTTTAATAAAATGAATTTGATTTTGGAAATCGACAAGGGAACCCCTCTCATTGTCCTGCGATTAACCCAGTTAAGCCTTTAAATGTCACTTTAAGCTAAATACTAGTATCTTGAAAAATATCCAGTCAAATGTTGTGTACTGTCATCATGGCAAAGATAAAATAAATCAGTTATTAGAAATGAGTTATTAAAACTATTATGTTTAGAAATGTGTTGAAAAAATCTTCTTTTCATTTAACAGAAATTGGGGAAAAATATAAATAGAGCTAATAATTTTGACTTTAACTGTATATGAGTAAATAAAAAGTAAAAAATGCTGGGATGATGTGTATAAAAACTTCAGATGCTTTCCAGCATGTGATGAGATTTGGAATAAATAAACACTTGCTCCAAAATATTTCAATTTTGTCTTTGTTTTTCTTGTCGCCCTTCGCATTCCTGCAGTGTTATGTGCAGTTTGACAGTTCGGAGTCTGCTGAACATATGGTTGCGCAGTACAGACGACGGCGTCGCAGCTTTTCAGTGTTTGGCCAAATACTGAACGTTGCTATTTGCAAGATAGGAGACTCTCAGATTCAGTGGTGGGTAATTACGTCTCGTTCATTTCATCATGTTTTCATTAAAACGGTCACTAATTGAGTTTATGTGCACTATGGGAAAATGCATCAAAGTATTTAGTAGTATTAAAAATTCTGGCATATCACTGTTTTCAGAGTAAAGTGCAAAATACTGGCCTTTTTCCTTATTGAGTCCTTGTAAGATGGAGTTTAGGGCCCGTTTACACTAATACGTTTTAGTTTTAACATGGCGTTTTAGAATGAAAGCGATCTACGTCCACATGGAGTTTCATCTAGTGTTTCTGAAAAGATCTCCATACACACTACACTGCTAATAATGCACATCACATGACCACACACACTCCCCAGGCAGTCAGCGGGTGCTTTGAGCACACCTCCCCCGTGCACGTTGGACAGTTCACTTAGAATCTTCTGCTGGATTTCATCTCACTCTAGTTGTTAAACGTGATATTTAATTCATCTTGTCTCTATCTAATGGCCTTTGGTCTTTTGAATCTATTACTTGTTCCCAGGTAACGTGTTTTGACTGCAAAGATAGGTTAATATATTAATTTATGTAACCGCACTGATACTGCTTATTTGACTGATTGCTTGCCTATATTGTAGCCTATAAACTTATTTTTCTTTGTACTTTAATTATGGCCATTATTGACTGTTAAAACTGATATTCAGAAAAAGAGAAAGGGTATGTTTCGTATTTTTCACTGAAAATGAAAAGAGGCAGTTATGTTATAGGCTCCGTTTTGTTGTAAATATGCATACAGTAAAGATGACGGTCATATAAATATGTAGCTACACTATGCCTTAACATCTTTGGTGTCTGTTAAGTTGTTAATATCAAAATGAAAATAGGCAGTTCCTCATTTTATTGTTAAGATAGTGTAAGAACGAAGCCAGGGTGATGTGAATGATGTTATAAGTCCATTTGAAGATTTACCCGACGTGTCCTTGGGAGTTTGTTTTCCATATCAAACTTGCAAAGTCTGAACTTACAATGAGAGGATGCAGGACTGAACTGTGTGCACTAGCCTAATATTGAGGGAAAATCCCCAATCAGACAGGCGAATGTCTGCAGCCACGCCTTCGTTTTCAGATGTCTCCGTTGTCCCCCGTCCACACTGACACGGAGCAGCAGCGTTTTAAAAACAAAACGACCTTTTCAGCGTTTTCAAAAGCCTAAGTAAATTGTTCGGTGCATATGGAGAGAAAGGTGTTTCTTTTATTTGTTGTAAACATTTATTTGTTCCCACCTTTAACAAAACACTTTAGACTAGCAAGGTTATCATTTTTGCCCATTTCCGCCAAAATAAATAAACAGATGAAATAAAGTAAAATTGCAACAGAAATAGATAAAAAAATATATAATAAAGCAAAATAAAATTTAATTAAAAATAAACTTGTTGTAGAATTGTATACATTTAAATTAGACAATATAAATTGTAAAAATAATTCAAATAAATAAATAAATACTTACGTGATATTACAGATCAATGTCAATGTCAATTTTATTTCTATAGCACTATTTAACACAACCTGAGGTTGACCAATGTGCTGCACAGTACAAATCAAAACAGATAAAAACAAATGTATATATAAAATTATTGCTAAAACAGACACTTTTCACTGATAAAATGCCAAATCAAAGAGATAAGTTTTTAACCTAGATTTAAAAACAGACAGGGATGAAACAGATCTGATACAGAGGGGCAGAGGATTCCACAACCTAGGACCAGCTACTGCAAAAGCACGGTCACCTCTGCATTTCAGCCTCGACTTAGGTATGAATAACAGTCTCTGGTTAGATGACCGAAGAGACCGACCAGGCTGATGCTCAATTAAAATGTCTGACAGATAAGAAGGTGCCAGGCCATTTAGAGATTTAAAAACTAAGAGCAGCATTTTAAAAGTGACTCGATAGTGCACGGGCAGCCAGTGCAATCATCAATTATCTGACATGTTTATAGTGGTCTTCTACATACATATGAAACCAAACAGTAATCGTGATCGCATTTAATCCTATTTCTTTATATAAATCAGGTAAAGGGGAGAGTCTTTATGTGATCATAGGTTGCCAGGTCTTTATTCATTATTTAATTTTCTCTAATTTCAAATAGATCTGCGCAGTGGGTAGCGCTGTCGCCTCACAGCAAGAAGGTCGCTGGTTCAAGCCTTGGCTGGGCCAGTTGGCATTTCTGTTTGGAGTATGCATGTTCTCCCCGTGTTTGCGTGGGTCTCCTCCGAGTGCTCCGGTTTCTCCCACAATTCCAAAGACAGTACAGGTGAATTGGGCAAGCTAAATTACCTGTAGTTTATGTGTGTGAATGAGTGTGTATGGATGTTTCCCAGTGATGGGTTGCAGCTGGAAGGGCATCCTCTGCGTAAAACATATGCTGGATAAGCTGGTGTTTTTTTTCCCGATGTAATGACCCCAGAATAATAAAGGGGCTACGCCGAAAAGAAAATGAATGAGTGAATGTGCTTTTCTTGAACTCTAGCGCTACAAGATATACAATAACAAATGAGCCAGTCGTTAATACTGTGATTTGATACGTTAAATTAAAATAAAGTGTTCCCCAATATTTATATACAATTGTAAAGTAAACCCGTCACCCTCCTAGTGCATTGAACCCCATCTCTACTAAAATAGTGGAAAGGAAATACAGATTTGCTCTGTGATTACAGGAGGGACCCTGTCACTGAAGAAGAGACCACCAAAAACAGCGGCCCGGAGCAAGACTCTGAGGAGAAAGAGTCAAAAGATAATGGCCAAACAACTAAACAGAGCACTGATAGAAATGGCAAGGCAAGCAAGAGGGGCGCAAAACAGGTGAACAACACATCATTGGACACTTTCTAATAAATCTATTCTCATGATCATGAAGATATTATGATCTAAAGTGTCATGCATAAAGGGTTAATTCACCCTGAAATGAAAATTCGGTTATTAATTGCTCACCCTCATGTGGTTTTAATCCAACGAGGGCTTTGTTCATCCTCAGAACACAAATGAAGATATTTTAGATGAAATCCTGGAGCTCTCTCATCCTCCATAAACAGCTAGCAAAGTCCAGAAATGGAAACCAGACATTGTTAAAACAGTCCATGTCACTTCAGTGGTTGAACTGTAATCATATTAAGCTACAAGAACACATTTGTGCAACAAAAAACAAAGTGCACACCTATATATTTTGCATCAGATCAGGGTGTGTGTTTACTAATGGTGCTAGCATATTGCGTTGCTGACTACATTGGTAATATGTCATTGTGAAGATTTAAACAAAGTTGTTTTTACAATATTTTTTGGTGCACAAAATTGTTCTTGGAGCTTCGTATGATTATAGTAGAACCACTAAAGTCACATGAAAGCTTTTTGGTTGCTTTTTATACTTTGAACATCCTAGAGAGAGCTCCAGGATTTCATCTAAAATATCTTAAATTGGGTTTGACGATGAACGAAGGTCTCTGGTGATAGGAAAAACATAATGGCGAGTAATTAATAGCAGAATTAGGCTCAACTAATCCTTTAAAATCCAGAGAATTTACATGTTATTGGTTGAGTTGAGAGAAAAGGAAAGCAAACATATTTATTATCTGTTTCAATACTTCTTTTAAAAAATAATAAAAAAAGAGAAAATGTGTGTTTACAGAATCAGCAAAGTCCTTTACCGGAGTGTGAAGGTGTTGGTGGAGATCCAGCTTCTGAAATAATAAGTGAAGAGGATTGTCATGAGGAAAAAACCCCATTGGAGCCTTACCAACCTGACCAGACTTTTGGTATGTCCTGTCCCATCATTCAAAGCATGCATGCCAAAATAAACAAAACTACTCCTACAGTCAAAATAACAGTAGACTTTACTTACATTATGATCAAATTGGCTGTTAAGATTATTATTAAGATTGCAGTGCTTTAACACTCTAGAATTTTTTTATATTTTAAAGACCTCCAAAGCAGATTTTTTACACTGAGAGCCCTTTATTGGATGTTTTTAAAATTAGTTTAAGAATTTTAAGTTATTTATCATATATCGAACTGAAAGATCCTTTGTTTTTAATGTCATTTTTTATAAGTCATTATAAAGTTGTTGTTATTATTATGAGTTATATGGCAATAAATACATAAATAAACAAACCACAATCCTTTGACTATTAGGACAGCCATAGCAGTCATTCTGACTGTTCATATATTGTTTTCATAGATAGATGGACAGACAGACAGACAGATGTACGGCCGGATGGACAGACGGATAGATAGATAGATAGATAGACAGACAGACAGACAGACAGACAGACAGACAGACAGATAGATAGATAGATAGATAGATAGATAGACAGATAGACAGGTAGACATAGACAGATAGATAGATAGATAGATAGATAGATAGATAGATAGATAGATAGATAGATAGATAGATAGATAGATAGATAGATAGATAGATAGATAGATAGATAGATAGATAGATAGATAGATAGATAGATAGATAGATAGATAGATAGATCTGCTGTGTAAAACATATGACGGTATAGTTGGCAGTTCCTTTCGCTGTGGTGACCCCTGATAAATAAGGGACTAAGACGATGGAAAATGGATGAATGATAGTTTAAAATATGTATGCAAGTGGGCTGAAATTGAGTGTTTATGTAAGTTTAGGTAAAACTAAATCCTGTCTCAGAAAACACTCCTCTGCCTTGTTTATTTCAGGTGTGAACTACGTCATCCCGGTGACTGGTTTCTTCTGCAAACTGTGTAACATGTTCTACACTGATGAGAATAAAGCAAAATCAGAGCACTGCCGCAGCCTTGACCACTACAACAACCTCAAGGTGACCACAGCACACTTACAGCAGTCATTATAATATGTTAATGTGCCACTTTTGGCCACAGATTAGCTTAATTGTTGGCCTGTTTAGCAGAGATTACCATGAATCAAACAATATATACACTCACTGGCCACTTTATTAGGTACACCTGTCTAACTGCTTGTTAACTCAAATTTCTAATCAGCCAATCACATGGCAGCATTTAGGCATGTAGACATGGTCAAGACAATCGGCTGCAGTTCAAACCGAGCATCAGAATGGGGAAGAAAGGGGATTTAAGTGACTTTGAACGTGGCATGGTTGTTGGTGCCAGACGTGCTGGTCTGAATATTTCAGAAACTGCTGATCTACTGGGATTTTCACGCACAACCATCTCTAGGGTTTACAGAGAAGGGTCTGAGAAAGAAAAAATATCCAGCGAGCGGCAGTTCTGTGGGCGCAAATGCCTTGTTGATGCCAGAGGAGAATGGCCAGACTGGTTCCAGCTGATAGAAAGGCAACAATAACTCAAATAAGCACTCGTTACAAGCGAGGTCTGGAGACAAGCATCTCTGAATTCACAACACGTCCAACCTTGAGGCAGATGGGCTACAGCAGCAGAAGACCACACCGGGTGCCACTCCTGTCAGCTAAGAACCTTTGGGATGTGGTGGAACGAGAGATTCACATCTTGGATGTGCAGCTGACAAATCTGCAGCAACTGTGTGATGCCATCATGTCAATATGGAGCAAAATCTCTAAGGAATATTTCCAGTACCTTGGTGATTCTAAGGATTAAGGCAGTTCTGACGGCAAAAGGGGGTCCAACCCGGTACTAGTAAGGTGTACCTAATAAAGTGGCCAGTGAGTGTATATAAGCCTTAAAATGTACAAAAGAACACACATTATGCAACACTTAATATTTAACAACAGCAGTTGTAGTCTATATTTTCAAGCTTTGAATATCTGCAACATGTCGTCCTGGTTTTGTGAATGAATCAATGTATATTTTTTGGTTTGGTTTCCAGCTTAAACATGCCGTAGAGGAACAGCCAGACGGTCAGCCAGATGGCGAGTGAAGAAAAAAGTGAAAATCAAGAAGACAAAGACATCGTACTTTTGATTCATTACGTTTTCTTTTATTGTTTTCATTCCAGTTTAGCTTCCATACTCTTTCTGTTTTTTATGTTTTGTTTTTTTGAAAGTGCTACAAGAGTAAATGTGTGTGTGAGAGCGAGCGTGAGAGAGATGCGTGTGAAGAAGAACATGAAGTCATTGTGATGATTTAGATGTGTTTTTAGTAAGCAGAAAGAACATGTATATCAGCTCAAGGAGAGTGTTATGCTAAACTCTTCAAATAAACTCCATTTTGTTTACTGTTAGCTTTGTTTACTGTCACCTGTGTCAAGGTAAGTAAGAGCTAATAGTCACGCTCGTGAATATATATATGTGTGTGTGTGTGTACATTTACCCTGACATCATAAACACTGATCACCATCTAAAAAAACAGGCTAAAATTCACCAATATTGGAATAATCTGAAATGAAATTAGCCTCAAAATTAGTCATAAATGCGTGTTTTCTTGTAATAAAACAGAATATTATTAATAGACCTATCAAGATATCTATTTTTGGCCGTATGATACTAAAATATATTACGATAAACATTATTATTGTTATTTTAAGACCATTTTATGCCATTATATAATGACAGAATGACAATATAATACGATTACAATGCAAGTACACTCTTCCAAAGAACACATCATATTTTATTCTTAAGAATATTTCATGTATTATAGTCATTCTAGCAGTTTAATAATCAGGCATTGGAATCAGAATGTCAAAACGCATATTCTTAATAAATAATAATAAATGTTAACAAAAAAGTGCAAGGTAAAAAGTAACAGAGGCTGCAATATCTACTATCAGATCTATTTTCAGTCATCAGACACCCACATGAAAATAGACAATCAGCTAAAATGTTGCTAGAATCAGTTTTTTACGGTGGCTGAGAGAGCTTAACATGCTGCAATTTAAGAAAACACATGAAATAACAAAAAAAACGCCAGCAAATTAAGACAAGATCTTCACACGTGCTGCAAATCTTCACAACTCAAACACATTTTTAAAAATCGTGCTGCGTTTTCACACAATGCAAACAGTTTACGAAAACACTTTACATTTTCTCCAAACACTTTTAAATATCCTGGAACACAATGGAAATGTTTCAAGAGGACCCTAAAACGTGACGCACCCGGCTATTTAGGTTATGGTTATTTTGGCTAATAAAATACAAAAGATCATGATGTTAAAATAAACAAAAAACATCACGCTCCCCTTGAAACATTTCCCTTGTGTTCCGATGTTTTTGCCAGTGTGAGAAAATGTAGTGCATTTTATTAAATTGTTTGCGTTGTGAGAAAATGCAGCGCGTTTTTTATCTGTTTGCGTTATGAGAAAATGCAGCACATGTACTGTCTAACGGATGAAAATCTTAATTTTCTGGCGTTTTTTGTAATTGCACGTGTCTTCTTAAATTGCAGCGCGTTAAGCTCTCTCAGCAACTGTAGTTTTTATGTGTAGGTATATATATATATATATATATATATATATATATATATATATATATATATATATATATATATATATATATATATATATATATATATATGTATATGTATATATATATGAATATACACATATATATACATATATATATGTATATATATATGTATATACACATATATATACATATATATATGTATATATATATGTATATATATATATATATATATGTATATGTATATATGTATATGTATATGTGTGTATATGTATATGTATATGTGTATATATGTATATGTGTATATATGTGCATGTATGTATATATATATATGTATGTATATATATATATATATATATATATATATATATATATATATGTGTGTGTATGTGCGTGTGTGTGTGTGTGTGTGTGTGTGTATATATGTGCGTGTGTGTGTGTATATATGTGCGTGTGTGTGTGTATATATGTGCATATGTGTGTGTATATATGTGCATATATGTGTGTGTATATATGTGCATATATGTGTGTGTATATATGTGCATATATGTGTGTGTATATATGTGCATATATGTGTGTGTATATATGTGCATATGTGTGTGTATATATGTGCATATGTGTGTGTATATATGTGCATATGTGTGTGTATATATGTGCATATGTGTGTGTATATATGTGCATATATGTGTGTATATATGTGCATATATATATATATATATATATATATATATATATATATATATATATATATATATATATATATATATATATATATATATATATATATATAGCCTCACCAAAAATGATTGAGCTCATGTCCAAGTGCGAGAAGTTGATATATTAATTATTGTACAGGCCTATTTACTAATTACTTTTAAAAATAAGTGAATGATAAACAATTTTGCTTAAATGAAGGCACGTTTGTGAATACAGCGATACTTTTTTTTATGGAAATGTATCATTAGTGCCCAAAAAAATGAAAGGAAGATAAATTAAATTCTATAAACAAAATTTGTTTTCCTCAAACTGCAATTGAATATTAATTATAGACCATAAAGATTGACTAATTTCATTCCAGTTCTCCAACTGTTGATCCAACTTGAGTGATCCAACTGTTCAAATCTATAAAGAATTTAATTTTAACATAAATTTGATATAAAAATAAGCTTTAAACGTAAAAAGTGTTATACAACTGCATTCCTTTTTTCTAACAAATACTGTAGATTAAATAGATTTCAAACCAAACCACAAACATAAGAAGAAACACTAAATTTAGGCCTAACCCCAATTCTGTTTTTTTTTACCCCTACTGCTTCCCCTTGGCCCTTGAAACAGAGTTGAAGGGGAAGGGCTTCAAATTAACCATAAGAAATGAGACAGCACTACAACACCCACACATGTCACACACGATCACGACTGCTGTAGTTATTCCAGTTGCGCTCTTTTTTGGAATTTATTATCAGGAAATCCCAGAAGGCAAAGATATCATGTAATCATAACGATATACTGTGGCAATAAGATCGTAACTATACTGCGCGTTTACACCCTGGCCATATTCATCTATGTCAGGGGTGTCAAACTCATTTCAGCTCAGGGACCACATGGAGGAAAATCTATTCCCAAGTGGGCCAGACCGGTAAAATCATGGTATATATAACTTAAAAACAACAATTTCAGATTGTTTTTTTTGTTTTACTACCTGCCGTGAGCTTGTGTTGTCCTCAGGCTCCAGCTTTATGTTTTATGTTGTCATGTTTTTTAAAAAACCATACATTTGCCTGTGTATAATCTATAATATTACTAATTCCTGTATAGTAGTCCAACAACATATTTCACTCGATAAATACCCTGTCAGAAAAGTCTAGTGGCTGGGAATGAGCTTTTCACAGTGTCTGCTATAACGTGAATGTTGTGTTCCTGTGTTTACATATGGGTGTTAACATAAAGCAGGAGCCTGAGGGCAACACGATCTCAGGGCAGTTCGTAACTTTTTGATTAATGGCTAATTCATATGAATTTGTACGATCTCATTTGTACAATGTAGTACATTTTGCTAATCCACCAATGACGGTTGTGTTTGGGGGTGTGGTTGGGTGCCATGCTCCTTTTTTATATCGTACATTTTTATTCAACTGAACTACGAATTAGCCTCTAAACTGAGAAAACGTAAAATAGTTACGTTTCCTTGTGAGAACCACTCAGTGTGGTATGGCAGGACATAAATGTGGTCTTTCTGTCTGAGAAGGCTGTCAAACTGATGCTGATTCAGACTTCTGGATTGGATGAAATTAACAGTTTGTAATTGCGCCGTCCAGTGGACACAATTGGAACAGCAGTTACATTTATCGAAAAATTTAAGCTCATTTTTATACCTCACAGAATCATCTTGGGGGCCGGATTAAACCTATTTGCGGGCTGTACGTTTGACACCCCTGATCTATGTTAACACATGAAAACAACATTCACATTATAGCAGACACTGTGAAAAGCTCATTCCCAGCCACTAGACCTTTCTAACAGAGAATTCATGGAGTGAAATATGTTGTGGGACTACTATACAGAAGATATTATTATGGATTATAGATAGCCAGATGTATCGTTTTTTTTATTATTGTTGTTTTAAAAAGCATGACCGTAAAACACGAGCTAAAGAGAATTGGGACACCCTGACCCCGTCACGTGAACGTGCAAAGCAAGATGTAAGGGGAAGGGCTAAGGGGGTTGAATTGGGATTGTGTCTAAGACTAATTTTATTCCAGTTCTCCATCGTTTTTAAGTACAATGTCACATTTTTTATACTTTTCATAAATTCAAAACTATAAATAATTCAACTCCTACATAAATTAGATGTAAAAAGTGTTATACAACGGCATTCCTTCTAATAAACACTGCAAAGTAGATTAAAAATCAAACCACAGGAATAAGAAGAAACACTACATAGCAAATAAACCATTTCAGTCATGACAAGATTGTTTTGATTGTCAAAACTACTGTATATCAGTTAAAAAACATGAAAATATTCAAAAAAAAACATGAGAAGCACATTTACATGCATGTTAATAGATGCATGTACTCAAAACAAATGCATTTTAATTAACAGTTCATAAATTCCACTTTTAGACAACACACCATCTCTTTTCTCGTATCACTGGAATGTATAGCATCAGTTTATTTTTTTAAGTGACATCAGAAAATTATGCAGAACAAATGAGTGAAGACATTATACAGTAGAATGACCTGAGTCCATCAGTTCGGCGCATTCTTGTTGCAGGAACAGTAACGTTTTGTTGTTAGACATCAATAATAGTGTACATTTAGTAGCAACTCGGCACAGTTTCAACTACTGAATACAATTATAGGTTTGAGCGCTGTATATCTCAACACACCTGTTGGTTACGTATGGCTTTAAGTGAAAATAGACTTTTGGTTATTGCTTTACCTGAAGGGGGTATTCGTAAGACTGTCATTGCACATTCATAATCATGACATGACAAAAGTTTTATGAGTCATTCGCTCCGTTATGTCATTTAAAACTTATGTCTTGACATAAATACAACACAACCTGTCTTGGTCGACTTGAAATTATCAAACCAACATAACGTCATAAATCTGGCATAAACATGATTGTCATAAAGCCATTATAACTGTCATGATTTTTTATTTTATTTATTTATTTAATTTAAATATTGACTTTTTTATTTATAATTACATTTATTATTTTAACAGGGACATTAATAATTTTGTTGACCTCAACTGCATTGGTGCAACTTGAATTTGCCATTAAAATGTTAAATATTAATGACGCTATTGTTAAATTCTTTGACAGAGTAATCACACTTTTACTGAGGAGTTTAAATGACAAATTCAGATTGTTCCTCTGAAAGAAATGAACAGATACAGCTGAAGTCAGATTTATCAGCCCCCTGTATATTTTTTCATGGGGGGGCTTACATTTTTTGGGGGGGCTGAGAAAAAATATGGCCTAACAACGCCCATGAAGACAGTACATTATATTTAACTAGATTTTTTTCAGGACAGTATTCAGCTTACATCAAAATTAGAAGAAGAAAAAATATTATCGTAAATACTGTGAAAAATTCCTTGCTCTGTTAAACATCATCTGGGAAATATTTGTATGAAAAAAAATCACAGGAGGGCGAATAATGCTGACTATGTAGGAAAATATTCATGGCAGTTATAATGGCCTCATGGGTTTCATGTTTATGACAGGTTTATGACTAAATAAATTGTCTTGATAATGACATCTATTTGCATTTCAAATGGAAGAAGTGAGCGAATGACACTTAGGGTGCTTTCACACCTTTAGATCGATTGTTTTGTTCCGAAACAGGGATTAAAATTGTTACAGTGTTGTTCTTTGTTCTTGGTGCGGTTCGCTTTCACACGGCAAAGTTTCTAAACGGACCAAATTACCTAAAACAAGTCACATGCAAGTAAACTCTCATCACATTGGTCAGAGTTTCAGCGTTTATTTTGGAGAGTTCTGCTCAGCCAACACAATCTCACGGCAATTCGTAACTTTTTGATTTAGTGGCTAATTTGTACGAATTCGTACGATCTAATTCGTACATTTTCGTATGATTTGCTCATCCCCCAATGATTGTTGGGTTTAGGGGTGGGGTTAGGTGCCACGCCTCCTTTTTAAATCGTATAATTTCATACGACTGAACTCGTACGAATTCGTACAAATTAGCCACTAAACTGACAAAACGTAAAATACTTACGTTTTCTCGTGAGATCAGGCTGGCTCAGCTGTCATGCGTCCTTATTTTAATTTATGGCAATAAAGACAATATAAGCGAAAAGCTGCACTTTAATTTTGAATGGTGACAAATATAAATCAGGTTTCTCACACACAGCCATTAGCTAGAATTATGCATTATAGGCTTTACATTACAGAGAGAAATAACAGATAAACCAAGTCTGCAGTTCGGTCAATTTTCCTAACAGATAAAAGCTCTTAATATTTCAGCATGCTTTCACTTTCGTACTTAACATGAAATGCATGGAAACTGGTAGGAATGATGACATCCCGCCCTACTCATAATTCTCTCTTCACATATGCCTATTACATATCTATAATACACTGTGATATACCCTGGCTCGTTAGTTCGTGGATCGATGCTTTCTCACTACAATCGATCCACTTCAGGGTTCGTTTCAATCAAGCCGAAACCATTTCAGACCGATTGCTTTGGTGTGAATCTGAGTGCGATTGCTGGATTCACATATGCCAAACCAACCGCGCTAACCTAACAGGGGAAACCCGCCAGCTTCCGAAACAAAACTCTACGCGTGAAAGCACCCTAATGACAGCAGCATAAAATTGATGCATTAAATCTCCATATTCATGATGTGTGTCATGTCGTGATTATAAAGGATTCACGGCAGTCTTATGAACACCCCCTTCAAGTAAAGTGTTTTTTTTCTATTCCTATTGACAGACTTTTTTCTGTTCCTATTGCACAGCATGCACAGCTCGTAAAGCAACCAGGGCCTCATTTATAAAGTGTGTGTATGCTGTGTGTGTGTGTGTGTGTGTATGCTTAAATTCACAGCATTTATCTTACAGAAAACACTTTTACCTGATAAAGTATGTATGTCAAGGTCTGACGGCAATGTTTTTTTTGGACAAAATAGCTATTTGAACATCTACTGAAAGCGGTGTACATGCATGTGTACGAATTCATCATAAGCAAACAAGATTCAGTGTGAGAGGTTAAATGTGCAGTATAGTCTGATTTATTTTATTTTGCGAGATTTAACACATTAATAGCCTGTTCAGACTGTTTTACTAGCATTCTGTAGGCTACACCGTTTATTCCATGTTGTTGTTTTTTAATTTAATTTGGCTTTGCGACGTCTTGATTTACCAATGTGTAAAATCCGCGATAAATAAATAAATGAATAATCACCATCAAATATATCCAACATAAATAAACATCTGCTGCTACTTCGAAAAACGAATAGAGACATCAGCCTTAAAGGGATAGTTCACCCAAAAATGAACATTTGCTCACTGTTTACATTCCTTCAAGTGGCTCCTTAAGGAGTTTCTTTCTTCTGTTGAACAGAAAAGAAGATACTTTGAATAATGCTGAGAAACAAAAACCATTGACTTCCATAGTATTTGTTTTTCCTACTATGGAAGTCAATGGTTACAGGTTTCTAGCGATCGTCAAAATATCGTCTTTTGTCTTCAACAGATAATTGCATTCTGCAGGCTGCACTGTTTATTCCACGTTATTATTATTTAATTTTATTTTTCTTTACCAGAGAATTTTAGACGTCTTGATTTGCCAATGCATAAAATCCACAATAAATAAATAATCAAAATAAATACAAAGTAAATAAACACCTGCTGATTTTATGAACATGAATAGAGACATCAGCCTTAAAGGGATAGTTCACCCAAAAATGAACATTAGCTCACTGTTTACTTTACTTCAAGTGGTTTCTTTCATCTGTTGAACACAAAAGAAGATACTTTGAAGAATGCTGAGAAACAGTAACCACTGACTTCCATAGTAGTGTTTGTTTTTTGCACTGTGGAAGTCAGTGGTACAGGTTTCCTCAAAATATCGGCTTTTGTGTTCAACAAAAGAAAGAAACTCAAACAGGTTTATAACCAGTTTTTATCATTTACATTAGATATATGTATATAAAATATATTTTGTGTCAGTATATTGATGGCACATTTGAGCAGCATTATTAAACTATACATATAAAGAAATTCCAAATCACATGCAGCTCTTTTTAAGACCATAATTGTGTAATAATTCATTTTATGTGATGGTCCGATTTTTCTTTCTATAATAATGTTGTTGTTTTCTGAAGTTTTGTAAGCATTTTTGTGAGCCTTTTCATTAGTTGACATAGCAAGTGATTTTAAAAGACATGACATGACTGAAATTTTTACTTGAATTCATTACTTGAATTAGTTTATTGTTACCTTAACAACTATTTTACTACTATTTACTACTACTATTATTATTATTATTTCAGGTGTTTCTGATAGTAGTAATTTAGATTTTTTTCTCTTTGTGCTCGTCAATCTCAAGCATTGGAATTCGGATATTGGCATGTACTCTTATATATGCAAATCTGTTTAGGGGCTAATTCGTACGTCATATGAAAATGTACAAATTGTAAAAGGAGGCATAGCACCTATAAAAGGAGAAGAGACAGCTGTGTCCAGGCCTGGTGCTCTCTCATCTTCCACTGCTGTCTCTCTTTCTTTTATAACCCTTAGCTCCTCCGTGGGACTCGAGGCTGGTGAACAACACAGGTGACATCCAGTTCCCATGGCTCTCAGCCCCGCTCACTCGCTACACCAACGAAATCTCTCGGCAATTTGTGACTTTTTTGATTAAGTAGATAATTTGTGTTCTCTCGTTCATACAATTTAGTTCGATTTGCTTATCCCCATTGACAGCTGAGTGTTTAGGGGAGGGGTTTGGTGCCACGCCTCTTTGTAAAATTTGTGCATTTTCATATGACTGAACTCGTAAGAATTAGCTACTAAGAAGGAAAACATCTAAACTACTACTATTAGAAACAACTGAAATAATAATAATAGTAGTAGTAAACAATAGTAAAATAGGTGTACAAAGGTAACAATATGCGTGCTTCTTATTATTACTCAAGCACCAGCCTCATCCCGTTCCCACGGCTCTCAGCCCCGCCCACTCACTACATCAGCGCTATTTCACGGCAATTCGTAACTTTTTTAATTTAGTGGCTAATTCAAAAGATCTCATTTGTATGATTTAGTACAATTTGTTTATCCTCAATGATGGCTGTGTTTAGGGGCGGAGTTTGGTGCCACGCACGCCTCCTTTTAAATTTGTACATTTTCGCACGACTGGATTCATACGAATTAGCCACTAAACTGACAAAATGTAAAATAGTTACTTTTCCTTTGTGAGATCAGGCTGAATTACCGTATAAATAGTACATGGCAATATCTAAATTTCAGTGCTTGAGATTGACGAGCACAAAGAAGAAAACATCTAAACTACTACGATTAGAAACAACTGAAATAATAATAATAGTAGTAGTAAACAATAGTAAAATAGGTGTACAAAGGTAACAATATGCGCGACACAAGTGCTTTACATTATCACTCAAGCACCAGCCTCATCTCATTCCCACAGCTCTCAGCCCCGCCCACTCACTACATCAGCGCTATTTCACGGCAATTCGTAACTTTTTTGATTAAGTGGCTAATTCGTAAGATCTCATTTGTACAATTAAGTACAAAATGCTTATGCTTAATGGCGGCTGTGTTTAGGGGCGGGGTTTAGAGTCACGTCTTCTTTTAAAATTCTTTAAAATTTTCGCACGAACTCGTACAAATTAGCCACTAAACTGACAAAGCGTAAAATAATTACATTTCCTTAGTGAGATCAGGCTGAATTACCATATAAATAGTTCATGCCAATATCTGAATTTCAGTGCTTGAGATTGACGAGCACAAAGAAAACATCTAAACTACTACGATTAGAAACAACTGAAATAATAATAATAGTAGTAAACAATAGTAAAATAGGTGTACAAAGGTAACAATATGCACGACACAGGTGCTTCACATTATTACTCGAGCACCAGCCTCATCCCGTTCCCACGACTCTCAGCCCCGCCCACTCACTACAGTTAGATAATTAAGATAATGAGGGGGGCATTTACAAGAGAGATCTGACAAAATTCAACTACGCACAATTTCAAGATCATCCGCTTTATGTAAATCTGTAAGACTCTTGTAATCAGTAATAGAGGTTTCTGAACACATTCGTTTTCTCTGAATCGCACTCGCTCAGTTTTGCGAAATGATGCTAGAACGATTTTATAATGCTTTTTGCACAACATTTTATAAATGAGACCCATAGTGTGTGTGTTTGCTTGCTTGAAGAAAATGCTTTGGGTAAAAGCATCAGCCAAATGCATAATTCGAAATGCATGTCCAAAAATTCACAGATTGTCATCCTACAATTGTTAAAGATCTACATGATTGCTAAGATGTGCAATCTTCTCTTTTAATGCTTGCACATTTTTAATGCTGAGATTTAATTGAAAACTTCAACATTTTGGCCTTGATCTGTAACCAACAGCATTGGTGCATTATGGGTCAATACTCTAATGTGTGTCATTTTAAACAGCCTTAGTCCACTGTTAATCTCTATATATACACACACACACACACACGCACATGTACACATTCCTCCTGTAACTGGAGCACTAGATTTGGCTTTTCGGGCTCCAGTAGAGATTGAAACACTCAGCTGTGTAGTATTTAAGGATTGCTCTGGTCTCCGTTATGTCGTGGAGAGTCGTAGCGCATGATTTGCCGTGGCGTGCCGTATCCTACCATGCCAGATTGAGACGCTCCCCGGTTGCTTCCCATCTGCATCCCGATAACAACGCGACCCTGACGCAGCTGCTCCTCTGAAAACTCACGCTTGTGGCCTTTGGTTTTCCTGAAACACAATTCAAAACATTCAAATGCAAGATGTGTTTGCTATGCAGTCTCTCAGAGGTTTTGACTATCAGTGTTGGAGAAAGTTACTTTTAAAAGCGATATATTACAGTCTAAATATGATACTTAGTTACTTTTTAGGGAAAGTAATATTATATTAATTAGTTCATCTGAGCTGGGTTTTTATAATATAATATAATACTAATATTATATTACTAATATTAATATGAAGTAATATAACTTTGTAATAATCAGTTTTTTAAATAATATATACTTCTTAAATTTTAGTTTTCCAAAATGTAAAGCCCCTTTATACCAAATCTTGTATTTCTTCGTAGAAAAGTAACTAAATACGGTATTAAGTTACTTTTTAAGGAAAGTAATGTTACATTACCTTTGTATTTCTTTGTTCAATTGAGATGTTTTTTGTAATAACATAATACTACTTTAGGGCGAAGCAGTGGCGCAGTAGGTAGTGCTGTCGCCTCACAGAAAGAAGGTTGCTGGTTCGAGGCTCGGCTGGGTCAGTTGGCGTTTCTGTGTGGAGTTTGCGGTACAGGTGAATTGGGTAGGCTAAATTGTCCGTAGTGTTTGTGTGTGAATAAATGTGTATGTGTTTCCCAGTGATGGGTTGCAGCTGGAAGGGCATCCGCTGCATAAAACAAAGGCTGGATAAGTTGGCGGTTCATTCTTCTGTGGTGACCCCAGATTAATAAAGGGACTAAGCCGAAAAGAAAATGAATGAATGAATAATACTACTTTATAGTAATACTGATATTTATAATCTGTTTTCTGTAATATGTTTTATAAAAATTCTATTTTTGCAAAAATGTTAGCAAGTACTAATATTACTTTGTAATAAACTTTTAGAATAATATATACTTCTTAAATTCTGCTTTTGCTAAATGTAAAGTCCCTTTATACCAAATATTTTGTTACTTCATAGGAAAGTAACTAAATATTTTGTAATATTAATGTACTTCTTCATAGTAACACTAATATTATAATACTGATATTACTTTATAATCTGTTTTTTTGTAATATGTTTTATAAAAAGTCCTTTTACATGAAATCTTGCGTTAGAAAAGTAACTAAATATGGTACTTAGTTACTTTTTAGAGAAAGTAATGTTACATTACTTTTGTGTTACTTTGTTCATCTGAGCTAGGTTTTTTGTAATAATATAACACTACTTTGTAGTAATACTAATATTACTTTGTAATAATCAGTTTTTTAGAATTATATATACTTCTAAAGTTCTAGTTTTGCAAAACGTAAAGCCCTTTTACACCAAATCTTGCGTTACTTCATAGAAAGGTAACTAAATATGGTTCTTAATGTTGCATTACTTTGTGGTACTGTTCTTTTGAGATGGGTTTTGTAATAATCTAATACTGCTTTATAGTAGCACTAATAGTATATTGCTGATATTACTTTGTAATCTGTTTTATTTTGTAATATGTTTTATAAAAATTATATTTTTGCAAAATGCAAAGCCATTTTACACCAAATCTTGCGTTACTTCATAAAAAGTAGCTAAATATGGTACTTAGTTACTTTTTAGAGAAAGTATTGTTGCATTAGTTTTTGTGTTAGCTTGTTGCTGGGTTTGTCTTTTATCTTTTTAGTTTTGTTGTCTTGATCAAGTTGTCAGGACAAATACAAAAACAGGTTGTGATGTATTTGTTTATGTCAAGTTCTCATGAAAAAAAAAACAATGCCATCTTTGCATTTAAAATGTCACAACTAAGCGAATGACACTTAAAGACAATTGTTATAAGCATGCATAAAATCACAATTTAAAATGTGTCATATCATGGTTATAAAGGTCTTATGAACACCCCTTCGAGTAAAGTGTGACAGAATTTACATATCACAGGCGGGCTAATCGTTTTCACCTGTATTTTTAGAGCTCGCACATAAAGGCTCTGCTGACACTGAGAGTTTTTCCACTAGAGGTCTCAGATTGTTTCTGGCTAAACTCCAAATAAGAGCCTCTGTTGTCCTCCAGCTCACCTGTGAAACCAGTCCGGGTCTCCACGATAATGACCATCATCCTTCGTAAGAGCTTCACTTCCCAGAGCCATCAGTGTCCTCTGAACCGCAGCCATGTCCTTTCCTTTAAAACATCATCAACATGAGACCCGTGACTCTGACCACCAAAGGCATCTTATAAATTCCCACATAGCATTATGAGGGTTCTTACACCTTTTAAAACTTCAAAGCACTTTTCAAGCACTTTCAAGGTGCATTTTTATGCTTTTTCAGCACCTAACAACCAGGATAAATGATATTAATATTTTCTGTATGTACTTTTTCACATTTAAATCCATTGTGCTGTTTTAAAAAACACAACATGACATTTTAGCTTAAATTGTTGAATACTTTGGAGCAGAGATTTATTGAAATAGTTTGATTGATTGATTGATTTTATTTGACAATTCTAACAAAAATATACAAACAAGTCCAGTTAGACCAATTCACACATTATTTTTAAAAACTGTTGAGGATAAAATACACAAAAAAGCCACAGGCTTATTTCCATTGTGGTCCTCGATATTCTTTAAAAATGAACGAGCAAATCATAAATAGAATGCAATAATCATCAGCTCAGCAACTCAGCACAATAAAATCCTCAGTGTCAACTGTAAAACAACCACTTTTTAATTTCCCTTTTAAAAACACTCTCAATTTGAATCTCTTTAAAAATCGTGGGCAAAACATTCCAAGCAGCAGAGCTCGTACACAAAAAAGAATTTCTACCTGATTCTTAAATCTATATGGGTAAATATCCCTGCTACGTGCTCTTGTAGAATGACAATATACCTCACTAACTAAAACGTAATAATTCAGAAAATATTTTGGGACCATTTTCTTTAAAATCTTAAAAACCATCACTAATTTTAAAAAGTTTTGCCCTATTCTCAACTTTTAAAATATTACTCTGGCTATAATGTTCATTATTTAAATGTGTCAGTGGAGGTGCTTTCATAACAATTCTACACAACTTATTTTGGGCCGTCTGCAATTTATTTGTCATTTTTTATTTTCAGAACTACTGCTGTACCAAAAAGCTGCAGCATGGTCAAAGTATGGCTGCACTAATGCACTTGCTAAAATTTTTAAAGTTTGGGTATCTAGGAGCTCTGCCTGTCTTGCTAAAAACTTAATTTTACAACAAATTTTTGAATGGACTACAACAGCCATCTTCTCACCTGTCAAATTAATATCTAAAACGCAACCCAAATATTTCACTTCTTGTTTTGGAATAATAATTCGATCCCCTACTTTTATCTCCGTCATTGTTTCTGAAGTACAAGTAATTGTGTGTAAACAACTAAGAAAAACTGTAAAAAGTAAACATTTTCCAGGATTTAAAGCACCTGTATGCACCCTGCATCATATTAAAGTCTGTGTGAAATCAAAATGAACACTGTCTATTAGGGCTGCACGATATTGGAAAAATTGGACATTGCTATATTTAGTTTTTCTGTGATCCGAATTCATTTTCACCAGATGAATCGAAGATTTGGAAAGATTCCATTCATTTAGATAGATAAATTATAATAACTTACAAGCATAAATAAACAGAACAGAAAACTCAAACAGAATTCAAGCACAGAAACATTCATTCATTCATTTTCTTTTAGTCTTAGTCCTTTTATTAATCCAGGGTCACCACAGCGGAATGAACCGCCAACTTATCCAGCACATGTTTTACGCAGCGGATGCCCTTCCAGCCGCAACCCATCTCCGGGAAACATCCACACACACTCACACTCATACACTACAAACAATTTAGCCTACCCAATTCACCTGTACCACATGTCTTTGGATTATGGGGGAAACCGGAGCACCCGGAGGAAACCCACGCGAACGCAGGGAGAACATGCAAACTCCACACAGAAACACCAACCAACCCAGCCTAGGCTCAAACCGGCGACCTTCTTGCTGTGAGGCGACAGCACTACCTACTGTGCCACTGCATCGCCAACACAGAAACAATCAAATGTAAAATCACATGGTAATCACTGTATAAAAAAATAATAAAGAATAACGTCTATAAGAGTCCCCACTGGGATATAGGAACAAGTCTGTCTGTGTGTGTGTGTGTGTGTGTTTTACCTTCCCACAGATCGACAGTCTGGAATATGTCTCCTCTGTTGACTCCATATTCTTCAGCAGACTGCAGGAACTGAGAAATCTTCTCCATTTGTTTGAAGACCATCTTGGATTCGGTAATTTTCTTAATTGGCTCCTCACCGCTGGGATACAGGCTGTTGATGAGCCGGCAGAGGATCTGAGAAGAGCCAAGGGAGGAAAAAAAGAGGAGACTTTTGTTATTCACTTCTGACTGGTCACTAATAATGCTATACGCCATCCTGTAACAGTGCTACTCATCTAGGGGGACTCTAGATTACTAAAAAACAAACATTATGATTAGGAAATTGTATTAATATTAATAATATTAAAAGAAGGGTGGCGCAGTGGGTAGCACTGTCGCCTCAAAGCAAGAAGGTTGCTGGTTCGAGCCTCAACAGGGTCAGTTGGCATTTCTGTATGGAGTTTGCATGTTCTGTGGCATGGGTTTCCTCGTAAAAAGGGGCATAATAGGTCCCCTTTGAGATATTGGGAGTGGCTAACATATTTAACCACGCCCTTTTAACTGTCAGTTCTGACAACAAACATAAATGGTGAGGAGGAGGAGTCTGTTAGGTTGTAATAACTCTCCCCAAACCCATTCCCCCATCTTTCTGAACTTAACTACATCCAATCAGCTTACAGTAGACAAACAACAAGCCACGCCCACTGTTTTCTCATTTAATATTTCATTTCTCTAGGAACTGCATCGCAATATGAAAAAAAAGAACCAGTCGCAGCTTCTGGTTCATGCGGACTTTATTTATGCTCTGCGAGATTTGTCATTTTTATTAGTATTAACACTTTGGCCAATGCTGTGATGTAAAAATGTGCGATATAAACAAACGACATACTGTTCCACTCGTGAGCCACTTCTGGAAGTTCTGTTTGCCAGCTTCTGGACGCTGCAGGTCGTCTCCACACTGAATCAGGATCCAGTCCACCAGTCGAGACTCCAGCTCCGCATCATACTTCTGATCGATCTTCTCCTGAACCTCTCGGCTGAGCCCATAGCTTGGTCCCCGGTTTGCCATGGCAGCTCTCAGACATTAACACTGCCGATGATCTGAAACACACACAGGCTGGATTTTCAGCTATTTGTTTTAATATATTGACTTAAGTTTTAAAAGTATTGCTTTCTGCTTACTCTAACCAGTTTCCAAGTCGTTCATTCACTCATTTTCCTTCGGCTATTATTTCCCTTATTTATCAGGGGTCGCCCCAGCAGAATGAACCGCCAACTATTCCGGCATATATTTTACACAGCGGATGCCCTTCCAGCCGCAACCCAGTACTGGCAAACACCCATACACTCTCACATACACACACACACACACACACACACTCATACACTACGGCCAATTTAGTTTATTCAATTCACCTATAGCGCATGTGTGTGAACTGTGGGGGCAAACTCCACACAGAAATGCCAACTCACCCAGCCAGGACTTGAACCAGCAACCTTCTTGCTTTGAGGCGACAGTGCTAACCACTGAACCACCATGCTGCCCCCTCCAAGTCAAGTTATTTAATCTTATTTTCTAGCACCAGATCACAACATAAATCTTTTAAAGGAACATTTTTTTTGAAAATAGTTAAATAATTTAAAATCATAAATCATTTTACAACTCCGCTAGAGTAAACAGTTGCGTTTTACCATGTTTTACTCCATTCAGCCAATCTTCAGGTCTGGCGGGAGTACTTTAGCTTAGCATAGATCATTGAATCAGATTAGACCATTAGCATCTCACTCAAAAATTACCAATGAATTTTCTTATTTAAAGCTTGACTCTTCTGTAGTTACATCGTGTACTAAGACTGACGGAAAATTAAAAGTTGCTATTTTCTAGGCTGATATGTCTAGGAACAATACTCTCATTCTAGTGTAATAAATAAGGAACTTTGCTGCCTTACCATAGCTGCAGATGAGTTTTACTATTTTTCAATCCATTCAGTCAATCTGCAGGTCTGGCGGGAGTACTTTTAGCTTAGCTTAGCATAGATCATTGAATCAGATTAGACCATTAGCATCTCATTTTAAAAAGACCTAGCTGGGGACTATTTTCAGGTTATGCATAATATCATAGACATGGCAGCTGTCAGACATTAACACTACTGATGATCTGAAAAGCACACACACACACGCACGCACGCACGCACGCACACACACACAGGCTGGATTTCAGCTTTTATTGCTCCCTGGCCCACCCCCTTTGAAAATCAAGTAATGTAATCTTATTTTCAAACCCCAAAACGCAACAGAAGTAATTTAAGGATGCTTTGCGACAGAACTGGAAGCTTTGTCATTTTATGCAATATTTTTAGCAGTGCAATTCATTCGGCCTACTAATCTGATTGATGAACTAATACATCATATTTCAAATATTAATTAAGGCTCAAGCCACAATTCACAACATTAACATGGTTCTTACACCTTTTAAAACTTCAAATTCCAGCACTTTTCAAGCACTTTCAAGGTGCATTTGTATGTTTTTTCAGCACCTAACAACCAGGACAAGTGACATTTATAATTGCTGTATGGACTTTTTCACATTTAAATCCATTGTGCTGTTTTAAAAAACACAACATGACATTTTAACTTAAATTGTTTAATACTTTGGAGCAGAGATTTATTAAAATAGTTCAACAAAAACATTAAAAAAAAAGAAGAAAAAATGCAGTTATTGGATGAAGTATCATTTTAAGTTTGGTCTCTTTCTACCTAAAGTTGATTTCTCAAAAAATGAGCTTACAGTCAGATTGTGTTCAGATGGTAAATGTCCCACCTGTCAAATGGTTTTCGTTATGTGCAAACTGCATTTTAAGCTAATAGAAAAACTACTCTGTAAGATAACAAGTTATTATGAAAGCAATACAATATCAAATTCAAGCAGGTTCAAGCACTTTGTCCAGAATCCAAACACTTTTCTAACCCTGAAAACACTATATTAAAAATCAAGCATTTGCCAGGATTTCCAGCACCCGTACGAACTAGTGGCTTATTACATGCCTATTGTTAAGATATTAATTTGGTTATTAATGCTTAAAAATGGAAACTTATAGGTGCATGATCTCATTCTACACTAATTCTTCTCTGCCTAATCCTACCTAATCTCTAAACCCAACTTCTACATTAACAACTATGGATAAGAATTAGGAGTTATTGAGTAGTTATTGAGGCAAAAATCATTAAAATGTATTAAATTAGTATTCATTAAGAAATATATAGTTAGAATTAATGTTCCATTAAGATATTTTGTAAATGTCCTAACATAAACATTCATTCATTCATTTTCTTTTCAGCTTAGTCCCTTTATTAATCTGGGGTCGCCACAGGGGAATGAACCGCCAATTATCCAGCATATGTTTTACGCAGCGGATGCCCTTCCAGCTGCAACCCATCACTGGGAAACACCCAAACACACTCAATCACAGACATACACTACGGTCAATTTAGCTTATTCAATTCACTTACAGAACGTCTTTGAACTTGTTGGGGAAACCGGAGCACCCAGAGGAAACCTACGAAAACATGGGAAAAAACATGCAAACTCTACACAGAAGCGCCAAGCCGAGGCTTGAACTAGTGACCTTCTTGCTGTGAGCTGACCGTGCTATCCACTGCGCCACCGTGTCACCCCTAAAATAAACATATGAGAACTTAATATTTTATTATTCACTTCTAAGAACTTAATTTAGACAAGGGAATTTTCTCAATATTTAGATTTTTGGTAACACTTTACAACAGTACACGAATAATGATGTATTACAGTCTTTTACAGACGCTAGGAAACCTTTCTCAATACTTAGGTCACTTTTGCAAAACTCTACCCACGATTGTAACCGACTTTCAGCTCGGCAAAGCAGTTCATTTCACATTGAAAATGCACTACAACTACCAAAACACTTGATTCAGGTCTCGTTTTTCCAGAACACTAGCAAAGGTGGACAGCCCACAAACACACTTTGACACCCACAAAACAATGAGCTAAAAACACTAACAACATGTAGCATTACACAGTGTTTTCTTGTGTAAAACAAGGTCACGTCTCTGTTTATATATATATTGCAATATATATTGTTTATAACTGCAATATATATTACTGGAATGAATCAGACAGGATATAGAAACATAAGTTTTGCATGATGTTGTTGTGTTGAACATACAGTAAGCTTAACAGTTTTGAAAACAGTATGTAAGCATGTGCAAAATGTTCGTACAAAGATTTTTGGCAGTTTTTGTGTCTGAGTGAGAAAAGAATTGATCAAATTTGAGAGATGTAGTCACTGAATGCATTTTGGGCCAAAATAATGAGAATTGATCCTCAGTTTAGCCCACATAGACTTCTGTTGTGCTCACTGTGTGAAGAGATCTGCAAAAGTGACTTAAGTATTGAGAAATGTGTCCAAGCGTCTGTAAAAAACTGTAAGATGCAATCTAAACATTAATTTATTATTAATTAATTATGAGTAGGCCCACATGGAATCTGCGCGCGCAGAATTTCGCAGATTTTCCACATATTTTTAGCCCATCAATAATTCTGTTTATTTACTTGAGTAAATGTGTGTAAATCTATATTTATTGTTTTTAAATTAATTACAGTAATATTATTGACTAATATGACAATCTTCTACTGATTTACGTACAATGCAGTTTGTACTGTAATATGTTCTGTCTTTTAGTAGATATAATATATGAGAGACTTGCTTTGTTTATCAAATAAAGTGAATCTAATTGGATTTGCATTTTAAACATTAAATACAAGTTAAAAAGATATTATTTTTTATTTCACATATTAAGGTTTTAGTTATGATACTGCCAAAATAATTCAGCAGAAATACGCAGATTTTTACCAAAATTCTCAGCAGAAATAGCAAAAAACATCCGCAGATTCTGTTTGGCCCTAATGATGAGTTAAGGCTCGCCCTAATCATGAACTTTAAATACAACATGAGTCACATGAGTTCATGTGTGAATAACAGCTTCCTTAATTACCTGTTAGTACATGTTGTTAATTAATGTATTAACATTTAGAGTTTTTTGCCTGGGTCAGTTGGCATTTCTTGTTGGGAGTTTGCATGTTCTCCCTGTGTTGGCGTGGGTTTCCTCTGGGTGCTCCTGTTTCCCCCACAAGTCCAAACACATGCGCAATGGGTGAATTGGGTAAGCTAAATTGGCTGTAGTGTATGTATGTGAATGGAAGTGTATGGGTGTTTCCCAGTGATGGGTTGCAGCTGGAAGGGCATTCACAGCGTAAAACATGTGCTGGATAAGTTGGCGGTTCATTCCTCTGTGGTGAATCCAGATTAATAAAGGGACCAAGCCAAAATGAATGAATGATAATACTGACGTTAACAGAACACTTCGGTAACACTTGGTCACAGTTTACAGTATGACCTAACCATTACCTAACACTTTTCGCTTAATAAACTACTAATTAGCTGTTTGTTAATAGTTAGTAAGGTAGAAGTTGTCTTTATAATCTTACTTTATAACTACTAACGAACAGTTAAAATCTTGATAATAAGCCAGTAGTTAATAGCATGAATTGTGACCTAAACTAAAGTGTTATCCTCTTTTCTATTGTTATTCAGGGTAAACGCGCTAGACGGACATGCATAATGATTTCATGAGTAGTTAAGAATGGGTTGATAATGATGTACCCCTCTAAGTAAAGTCATGATATAATTATACATTAACATGAGTGCATGATGGTTAAATTAAGCACAAACTAATGTAGTAATTAATACATTAACAAACAATCATGAACTGAGATGTAATTAAGGTAGCCATTATTCACACATGAACTCATGTGACTTGTAGTTAAAGATCATAATTCATAGTTCATAATTAACACATGCATTAACTCGTCATTAGTTCATAATAATGTTTAGTTTACATATTAACACATCATTATTCATGTACTGTTATTGTAGAGTGTTACCAGATTTTATACGGTTCTTAAAATTCCAGAATAGTTGTATATCAGTCAAATACTGTGCTGTACAAACAACCCAGCTTACATTCAGTTTTATTTTGGTCTATAAATGTCAATTCCCCCCCCCCCCCCGCAAAAAAAAAAGGTTGTGTGGTCCAGGATCACAAATTCGGTTTGGATCGCCACAGCGGCGTAGTGGACATTTTAAAAGTGGGGGGGCTGTATGAAATCTAAAAGTTTACATTCTTAATTACCTGTTTCTAAATAGTCTGTCTATAAAAGTGAGGGGGACATATCCCCCCCGTCCCCCCCGGTTGCTACACCCCTGGATGGCCATACCAAAACTACACATTTTTTGTCCTTGCTATGCAACTCACGTCTAGTCTCTCCGAAATAAGCAAAAGCATAAGCTAAATATCTTCATATTTACACTCTGAGATGATATACTGACTACAACGAGCACGTTTACATCATCAATAACTGCAAGAATGTCAATAAAATCCCAAACGTCCCACACATTGTCGCCTGATTCATTCAATAATTAAACTGCGCACCACCGGCTTCCTCGGTTTAATAAAGCGTGATTTAGCAGTCACACATTAAGCTTCTACTCACTGGTGATGGAGGCTGTTTGTTGTTGTCCTCTGCCGTGTAATGTCCGTCTGTTGGCACCATGAGCAGCAGGGGGAGGAACGCAACTCAGCATCCGTCATTCACAGCAGTGGAGCGGGGCAGCAGAGAGCATTGAGAGAGAGATGGAAAGATGGAGAGATTGAGGGAGGGGGGAGAGAGAGTGAGGGGGGTGTTGGCTATACAGTGCGTGTTGCGTAATATGGCATGTTGCAGTATGTAAAACGCATCTAGCGATATCAGAGAGCCAGAAGGCGAGCAGAAGAATCCTGTGCATATGATGAAAGCGTCAGTGCGCATACGTGAAAAATAGGCCATGAGCGCGCGCGCACACACAGTTAGTGGCGCGTGATATGATGGCGATGATGATGCCATCTTTAGATACTGTCAGTAAGCTCTTCAGATATAGAAATACTTTACATCTGTGTAGGTTTTTGAATAGCTGATCCTCAGTATTATTTCTTAAATAATTGTGAATGATTCCAGCAATGGTGTAGGATATAATGCACTTTTATTTATTAAGCTGGAACATGTCATACAGCTTGAATGTCAAAATGATTAGCCCCCTTGTAGTTTTATTTATTTTAAAGCTTTATATTTCTGAGTGCTTTTTAACAGACAAGATATTTTAAGTTTATTCAATTCACCCATGTGTTTGGGCTGTGGGGGAAACCGGAGCATGCGGAGGAAACCCACGCCAGCACGGGGAGAACATGCAAACTCCAACACAGAAATGACAACTGGCCCAGCTTGGACTCGAACCAGTGACCTTTTTGCTGTGAGTTGACAGTGCTAACAGTGATATATATACACACACACACTGGCAACTTTATTAGGTACACCTGTCCATCTGCTCGATAACGCAAATTTCTAATCAGCCAATCACATGGCAGCAACTCAATGCATTTAGGCATGTAGACATGGTCAAGCCGATAAGCTGCAGTTCAAACTGAGCATCAGAATGGGGAAGAAAGGGGATTTAAGTGACTTTGAACGTAGCCTGTTTTTGGTGCCAGACGGGCTGGTCTGAGTATTTCAGAAACTGCTGATCTACTTTTTTCACGCACAACCATCTCTAGGGTTTACAGAGAATGGTCTGAAAAAGAGAAAATATCCAGTGAGCGGCAGTTCTGTGGGCGCAAAATCCTTGTTGATGCCTGAGGTCAGAGGAAAATTGCACAATAGAAGATTGGAAAAACTTTGGCTCAAATGGCCTCCACAGTCACCAGATCTCAATCCAATGGAGCACCTTTGGAATGTGGTGGAATGAGCAAATGCATGATGCTATCATGTCAATATGGACCAAAATCTCTGAGGAATATTTCCAGTGCCTTGTTTGCTTTCAGAACTGCCTTAATCCTCTGTGGCAGAGATTCAACCCAGTACTAGTAAGGTGTACCTAATAAAGTGGCCGGTGAGTGTATATACAGTATATAAATAAATTGTATTTTTAGGACTATTTAAACTATTTATCTTGTACCATTCAAATAAAGAAATTATTAAATATTCTAAGAAGCTAAAGTGTCTACAAAAAAGTAGCCAGATGGTAAATAAACTCATATTCCTTACTTAAAAAAAAGGGATTTCTTAATCGAATTGGCCATTTACTGTATAAGCACTTTATATTATAAGCTAAAAAGCATTCCTGCAATCTAACAGAGAGAACTCGTTGGCTTCTGGCCTGATTACAAGCCTGAGATCAGCAGAACTGCATCAGCATCAGCAGCGTCTATTGACTTAATCAGTCGATGTTTTGTCTATATCAATCACTGTTGGCCTGTGTGTGCATCCATCTGTGCTCTCCGTCCATGTAGAGTCTGCTGTTCTCACTGTAGAGCAGTAAGACAGCTTTATTTCACTGCTCTTTGATTGCATTGTACTTTTGTCTTCACAGTCTCATCCTTTAGATTTAAGAGGGATTCTCACTTTGCCAGAGACTGGTCAAATACCACATTTCCCACTGGAGAAAACAAATGATTCATTGGATTTACTACATTTTTTTAAGGTAAGTGGTTGCAAACAATTTATATGGGCTGAATTTAAACAGATTCAGTTTAGTAATGCTCAACTTAATTTGTTTGTTTAACTTCAGCCCATATGAAACATGCAAACTCTACACAGAAATGCCAACTGACCCAGCCGAGGCTCGAACCAGTGCAATAGGTGAATTGAGTAAGCTAAATTGTCCGTAGTTTATGTGTGTGAATGAGTGTGTGAGGATGTTTCCCAGTACTGGGTTGCAGCTGGAAGGGCATCCACTGTGTAAAACATATGCTGGATAAGTTGGCGGTTCATTCCACTGTGGCGACCCCTGATTAATAAAGGGACTAAGTCGAAAAGAAAATGAATGAATGAATTTAGCTTCCCCCCCAATAAAATCCGCTTATAAATACGCAGCCAAAAAACAACACTCACACAATAAACAATAACAAATGGCACAAACCTACCTTTTCCAACTGTCCAATTTAATAAACAAAAGTTCTTCATTACATAGATTTATACATATTTGACAAACATAACATACATTTATATGTTTTTTACATTTTTAAATGTCTAATATGAACTAACATAAATGTGATGCACAACAACAGGCGCATGATAAATCATATAAATAATATATAAACACACATAATGCTGACAAGAGAATAAAAATGTAATAATGCATGCTGTAATCACCCTGTGGGAATAACTTAATTATATGGAAGACAACTTTTGCCGCTACATAAATCACCGTCAGTGGGTGGATACTGATAACAAACAAATATAAAAGCACAGTTGGTGGTATAAAAAAACACTTAAACTGAGATTAAAAAAATATATAGTATTTATCAACGTGTTAAGAGGAGAAACCAAGTGCTAAAACTAAAGGAAAACACACAAGGGGATAATAAACTAAATAATAAATATAAAATCTGCACACCATAGAGCTCAAAATGTGCCGAATAATCCACATATTAGGGAATATTTATACTTTTTAAACTCCTACCATCATTAAAGGGACAAACTGAAGACTGGAAATCAGTGTTCAATAAAATCAGAAGTCTGTTTCTCCTGGAAGTGATAAACAAAAAATACAGAGACACTGAAAAGCAACTGTCCGACACAGTCAAACCCTCAATAAATGCAAAATAGGACTACTTACAAAACATTTGGAGACAAAATAAGGCCCTACATGTAATTGTACTTTAAGAATGATCATCGCATTAATATTTAATAGGAGCCAGTGCTTGGAATCAATGCAACACATGCATAGTTTGGATGCGTGACAATGGTTTAGAACTTTTATTTTGACATTTTAGAGCAACACTTCACAATAAGGTCTCATTTGCTAGCATTCGTTAACATGAACAATACATCTACAGAAACTGCAGCATTATATATTTAAGTTAAAAGGATAGCATGTGGCTTCCTCATTACAACATTAAAGAAGATTTTCAGCTGGATCTGTGGTCTTTGGTGATTCCTGTGATGCAAGTCAATGGTTACCTGATTTTGAGATTAAAAATAAACACATACAAACAAGTACAAATCAATCCCTGTGGCTCCTAATGACACACTTATGAAGAGAAAAGATCACCTAACACAGTAAATTAACTGGAAAGTTTCATTTCTGGGTGAACTGTCCCTTTAATCGGCACTTTTATTGATAGATTTGTAAGGCTAAAAGTTGCATCTGTTGTATTTTTTAATTAACTAATGCATTAATTAGCATTAGCGACTGAGACCTTATGGTAAAGTGCTCCTGAAGTGTATTTATAATCCTCAGGTCTTGGCCTGTCAAAGCTCCTCAGTGCTTGTGCACGTTCTGACTTGGCACATTGCATCAGGTTATGAGGCATTTGCTACTTGCTGACAGAGAAAGATTTTAGGGAACAGCGATTACAATTTTGACCCATAAACACTGTAAAAAGCAATTAGTTACTTTACTTGTGAATAATGCGCAACCCATTGCCTTAAGGCTTATTTATACTTCAGCATGTATGGTCCAGTGCAGCCTTCGCGAGGTCGCATAGCCTCACCATGGCTGACGCGACACTGATGCGTACCTCTCAAAAAATACAACTACCCGTCACAACGATGTGTAGCGCAAGCACTGTGATTGGTCGGCTTGATATCGGTGACGAGTGTGGCCAGTGCTGACAGCCATGAGCCCGATGGAGCGAGTGTTTATAAGTGTCGAGTCCCGTGAAGGAGCTCCAGATGCAAACTTTTGTTTTGTGTTTACATTATGAATAAAGTTGTTGCGCGTACGCCAGTTCCCGCCTCTGAATGAGCGAGTTTTAGCTACTTGTAGCATTCAGAAAAAACAAAACACCTGTAAAGAAATTCGACACAGAGGAACATAAAAACCTACTGCCAGCTAGTGTTTCAGAGGTGTTATTGCAGAGCAACACAAACAGCACGCAGAAGTATAAATCCACGGTCACACGCAAGATAGGCGCCGCGGGTCACGTCGATCACTTGATGCAGAAGTATAAATCAGCCTTTATAAATGACAAGTTGACTTTACTTAAAAAAAACATGAGTAAACTTATTGTAACTTGCGATTCATTCATTCATTGTCGCCACATCAGAATGAACCGCACATTTATCCAGCACATGTTTTATGCAGCGGATGCCCTTCCAGCTGCAACCCATCACTGGGAAACACCCATACACACTCATTCACACTCATACACTACGGACAATTTAGCTTACCGAATTCATCTATAGCGCATGTTTTTGGACTTGTGGGGGAAATCAGAGCACCCGGAGGAAACTTACGTGAACACGGGGAGAACATGCAAACTCCACACAGAAATGCCAACTGACCCAGCCGAGGCTCAAACCAGCGACCTTCTTGCTGCTGCAATTGTTAATTAAGTTAATATATTATAATTATGCCGTTTATTTACTTAATAATTTTAAAGCAACAGGTTTACTCACTTTTTTAAAGTCGACTAATCACTTTGAAAATTTTAAATTAAAAGTTTATTCATATAAGTCAACTATAGGTAACTAATCACTTTAAAAACAAAAGGTTTACTCATTTATTTTAAGTAAAGTCAACTAATCGCTTTAAAAGCACCAGGTTTACCCACTTTTATAAGGTCGACTAATCGCTTTAAAACGAACGGGTTTACTCACTTTTATAAAGTTGACTAATCGCCTTAAAACTACAGGTTTACTCACATTTTTAAGTCAACTAATCGCTTTAAAAGCAGCAGGTTTACTCACATTTTAAGTAAAGTCAACTAATCCCTTTAAAAGGAACAGGTTTACTCACTTTTATTAAGTCGACTAATCGCTTTATAAAAGTGAGTAAACCCGTTAGTTTTCAAGCGATTAGTCGACTTTATAAAAGTGGGTAAACCTGTTGCTTTTAAAGTTGATTAATCGCCCTAAAACTACAGGTTTACTCACATTTTTAAGTCAATTAATCACTTTAAAAGCAGCAGGTTTACTCACTTATTTTAAGTAAAGTCAACTAATCGCTTTAAAAGCAACATATTTACTCGCTTATTTTAAGTAAAGTCAACTAATCGCTTTAAAAGCAACAGGTTTACTCACTATTAAGTCGACTAATCACTTTAAAAAAGTGAGTAAACCCGATGGTTTTAAAGCGATTAGTCGACTTTATAAAAGTGAGTAAACCTGTTGCTTTTAAAGTTGATTAATCGCCCTAAAACTACAGGTTTACTCACATTTTTAAGTCAATTAATCACTTTAAAAGCAACATATTTACTCACTTATTTTAAGTAAAGTCAACTAATCGCTTTAAAAGCAACATATTTACTCACTTATTTTAAGTAAAGTCAACTAATCGCCTTAAAAGCAACATATTTACTCACTTATTTTAAGTAAAGTCAACTAATCGCCTTAAAAGCAACATATTTACTCACTTATTTTAAGTAAAGTCAACTAATCACTTTAAAAGCAACAGGTTTACTCATTTTAAGTAAAGTCAACTAATCGGTTTTAAAGAAACATATTTACTCTCTTATTTTAAGTAAAGTCAACTAATCGGTTTTAAAGAAACATATTTACTCTCTTATTTTAAGTAAAGTCAACTAATCGCTTTAAAAGAAACATATTTACTCTCTTATTTTAAGTAAAGTCAACTAATTGCTTTAAAAGAAACATATTTACTCTCTTATTTTAAGTAAAGTTAACTAATCACTTTAAAAGCAACAGGTTTACTCATTTTAAGTAAAGTCAACTAATTGCTTTAAAAGAAACATATTTACTCTCTTATTTTAAGTAAAGTTAACTAATCACTTTAAAAGCAACAGGTTTACTCATTTTAAGTAAAGTCAACTAATCGCTCTAAAACCAACAGATTTACTCACTTTTTTAATTAGTCAACTAATCGCTTTTTACAGTAAACAAAGCTTTTATATGGCTTGAAAAGACTGTGGAAGAAATAGTGGACAAATAAAAAAAAAGTCAAATAAACTTTTGGAAAATGTCAGCATGTGGTCACTGAAATAGTGTTTCATAACAAAACAACAAATAATAATATGGCTCTAGGATGAAATAAAAAAGGTTTCACTTTTGGTTGATTTCCCTGTCAACTGATTTGGCTTCTTTCACTTCACCACCATATTTCCCAGAAACCCGATCCCTGTATATGCTGTTCTCTTTATCACGGTGCATTTGTTATACCGCTCTCAGCCCAGTGTTGTCAATTTATCGATAAGGTCATCGATAGTGTACACCATGAGTTTGATGTCTTCCTTCTCAGACATGCGATGCTGGCCATGTTTGCGCAGAACAACATCCACGTCATTGCTCAGTACGCGCTCTGCCACCTGCAAGGACACGTGCCAGGGCACATCCGAGTCCTTGAGGCCGTGAACCAGCCGTATGGGACAGGAGATGGGGATGGGGCTATGGAGGATGCAATGGTTTTCCGCCTCCTTCAGAAAGTCCAGGCTCAGGGTGTAGAAACCTTCTTCATTGTGCTTGGTGGGGAACTTCCAAAAGCCCTGTTCCTCTATCTCCTTCTTTGTCTAAGAAGAATACATCGGAAATAATACAGTGTTCAAATCCAGTGTAAAAATGTGATATTTGTTTGTTACTGCTACTCTTTTATCTCTGAATTCTGGCTTTTTTTCCTCAGAATTGTGAGAAGTAGACTTGAAAATGTGGGTTATGGTGTCAGAATTGCTAAATGTAAACTCAATTCTGAGTTATAAAGTCAAAATTCTGAGATAAAAAGTCACAATTGTAGGTTACAGGCAGAATTATGGGATTAAAAAAAGTCACAATTTCAAGATTACAGAATACACATGATAATGCACATAATATTGAAAATAATCCAGTGTTCTAAAATTGCTATTTTTTGTTATTACTACTTTTTAATCTTGTAATTCTGCCTTTTTTCCCATCAGAATTGTGAGACGTAGACTTGAAAATGTTAGTTATGAAGTCAGAATTGCAAAATATAAACTCAATTCTGAGATAAAAAGTCTTAGTTGTGAGTCATGAAGTCAAAATTTTGAGATAAAAAGTCACAATTGCGGGTTAGAGGGATAATTATGAGCTAAAAATGTTGCAATTCTGAGTTATAAAGTCAAAATTCTGAGATAAAAAGTCACAATTGCAGGTTACAGGCAGAAGTATGGGATAAAAAAATTGCAATTGAGTTAATTAGGCATTTCAAGATTACAGAATACACATGATAATGCACATAATATTAAAATAGTCCAGTGTTCAAAACATACATTTTTTGGTTACTGCTATTTTTTAATCTTAAAATTCGGACTTTTTTTCCCTCAGAATTTTAAGATGTAGACTTGAAAATGGGAGTTATAAAGTCAGAATTACCAAATATAAACTCAAATCTTAGATAAAAAGTCTCAATTGTGAGTTATAAAGTCAAAATTCTGAGATAAAATATCACAATTGTGGGTTACAGGGATAATTATGAGCTAAAAAATGTTGCAATTCTAAATTATAAAGTCAAAATTCTGAAGTCACAATTGTAGGTTGCAGGCAGAATTATGGGATTAAAAAAGTCACAATTGTGAGTTAATTAGGCATTTCAAGCTTACAGAATAAAAATCATAATGCACATAATATTGAAAATAATCCAGTTTCCAAAACACTGCTATTTTTTGTTATTGCTACTTTTTAATCTTGTAATTCTGGCTTTTTTTCTCAGAATTTTAAGATGTAGACTCGAAAATCTGAGTTTTAAAGTCAGAATTGCAAAATATGAACTCAATTCTGTGATAAAAAGTTGCAATTGCAGGTTACAGGCAGAATTATGGGATAAAAGCCACAATTGTAAGTTAATAAGGCATTTCAAGCTTACTGAATACAGATAATAATATCCATAATACTGAAAATAATCCAGTGGTCAAAACATTGCTATTTTTTGTTATTGCTACTTTTTAAACTCGTAATTCTGGCTTTATTTCTTCAGAGTTGTATGACATAGACTTAAAAATCAAAGTAATTGAGTTATATTCGGAATTTCAAAATATAAACTCAATTCTGAAATTAAAAGTCGCAATTGTAAATTATAAAGTCACAATACTGAGATAAAAAGTCGCTATTGCAGGTTACAGGTAGATAAAAACGTTGTAATTGTGAGTTAATTAGGTTTTTCAAGTTTACAGAATACACATTGCATTGTGAGAACTATCATGGCAAATGAATTTCCACATCTGATGACTAAATGGCATCCTATTAGTGTAAGTTTCTGATCATATTATTATTTAATTGTTAAATTAGCATTTTAATGCATGAGAGAAATCAAAATACAACCTATACATACACTGACTTTAATATGATTAAAGTGAAAGTGTGATCATTTACTCACCCTTTACTATGTTCCAAACATATTTAACTTTCTTTCTTCTATTAAACACCAAAGAAGATATTTTAAAGAAAGTGTAGTTTTTTTAAAACATCCATAGTGTTTGTTTTTCCTTCTATGGAAGTCAATTGACACAGGTTTTCAGCTGACTTCAAAATATCTTCCTGTAATTTTTGATAACCTTAATCTGGCTAAAATCATAATTGAAGTAAACAGAAACTGATCAAAGACAAGTGAAGCATTCGTATTTTAGTCCCTCCCATTACTGAAGTGGCTCATTCCACAACTCCCCTAGACTTAAACAACTTTACCATTTATTAAATCCATTCAGCCGATCTCCGGGTCTGGCGGGAGCAATTTAGCATGAATTGATTCAGATTAGACCATTAGCATCTCACTAAAAATTTAAAGGTGCCCAATAAAGAAAATCTGTGTATACATAGGCATAGTCGAATAATAAGACACCAGTATATGTCATAAGCCTCAGACATTGTTTTCTCGTTCTCATGTAAATTCCACGAGTGTAAAACCCCCGTGGACAATAGGCCAATCAGAACACAAAGCAGACTATTACATGTCTCAAGGGGCCCAATGCAGTATATGTCACCTTTTTAAAAAAAAAGTTCCGATAACGTTCCTATTTAAAGCTTTTTTATTTGTTTATTATTTATATAATTTATTTATTACGTATTTATTATATTTTTTTGGACTTTTCTGGACACTGAACATCTTCAAACCCTTGCTGTCTATGGAGAATGAGAGAGCTCCAGGAGTTCATCTAGAATTTCTTAATTTGTGTGCAAAGATAAACGAAGGTCTCAGGGAATTGAAACGACAGGAGGGTGAGCAATTAATAACAAAATTTCCATTTTTGGGTGAACTAACCACTTAAGTATGAGCGATAGTAAGAGTAATTTGTTATACTTACAATAGACATAATTTGTATTAAAACACCAACAAATGAACTTGCTTTAATCATTTGGTCATTAAAATTCTCAAGATTACCATCCGACTTTGAAGTCTTTCGTACCTCTATAGGTAGCGTGTTGAAGGCTGTGACGAAGTGATCCGCAGCTGTTGAGATGCCCACTAAAGCAGCTGTTTTCTCAGGACGTGCGAGAGCAGCCAGCAGCATCAGCCACCCACCCATGCTGGAGCCCACCAGAATCTGGAGCAGCGAAGAGAAGTCCATCAATAAATAAGCACACACACTTCCTCCACCAAACGCTTGTCAAAACCCTTTTTATAGAGCAAAGAGACATGGTGAACATGGGATACCAACCATATCACACCTGTGTTATGGACAGCTGACCTGAAATAAAAGCAAACATGTAACCTTCTATCACAGTTTAGATATTACTAATGCTGAAACAGAAGATATTTGTAACACCCAGCGCTTTTAACACACGTTTTAAGGCATCATATGAAAAAAACAAACATTGAAATCAATAAGATGCTCTTCAGCTTTAAAAATCAAAGCAAGTACATTGCTTATGTAACACTTTAGTTTAGGTCACAATTCACGGTATTAACGAAGCATTAACTAACACAACTAGCTTAATAAACTATTAATTAGCTGTTTATTAATAGTTATTAGGCTAGAATAAGATCGGGTTTAGGTTTTGGGTAGGATTAGGGATGCAGAATAAGATCCTATTTTATAACTAAACATATTTTTAGAGACCTGGAATATTTGTTTGGGCTCTTTATGGACCCTTTGACCTGTGCCTACAGTCTTACTAAGAAGATTGCAGTGAAATGCCATTTGGTTTCTAGAGAAAGCTAGATAATGTCATGTTTTCAGACAGACGTGCGTAGTGTAGCAGTTTTGAGATGTGTGAAATTAAACTGAAACTGAAAAATAGGCTATGCAAAAGTTTGGGCACCTTCTCTTTTGTGTGGATTTCAAAACCTGTAGTCACTTAGTGCTGATTGATTACAACACAAAACTGATTTGAGTGACTTGGTGAACCTTAACAATCCCAACACAGGTGCAACCAATAATGAAAGGATATTTAAAATAGCTGATTGCTAGTTATGCTTCTACTTATTGTGAACCTAGAAGTAGCAATATAGGAACCTCAAAAGAACTTGGGTAAACTAGGATAATTCATCAACATGAATTAGGAGAAGGATGCAAAAAGCTATCACAAAGGTTTAAAGTCTCTATCTCCACAGTCAGAAATATGGTACGAAAATGGAAGGCCACAGGAAAAGTTCTTGTGAAGGTAAGATGTGCTAGACCAAGAAAAATATCTGAAAGGCAAAGGTGAAGAATGGTTAGAATGGTCACAGACAAACCACAGACCACCTCCAAAGAGTTCCAGGAACATCTTAATGCTAATAATGTCTTCGTACATCATTCCACAGTTCAGCGCAGTCTTCACAAAGAACAGCTCAATGGAAGGTGATGCAGAGGAAGTCTTTTCTGCATTCTGCCAACGAGTCGTTTGAGGTATGCAAAGGCTCATCTGGACAAGCCAGAATAATTTTGGAAAAATATACTGTGGACAGATGCCACAACTATAGGCGCTTTGCATGGCGGAAAAAGAACGCAGCATTCCAGGAGAAGTACCTGCTCCTTACTGTAAAATATGGTGGAGGGTTCATCATGCTGTTGTGATGTGTGGCAAGCACATGTACTGGAAACCTTGTCAGAGCTAAAGGTTGCATGGATTCCACCCAATATCAGCAGATTCTGCAGAATAATGTTCAGAAATCAGCAGGGTTGGATGTTTCAGCAGGACAGTGACCCAAAGCACAGTTCCAGATCTACCAAGGAATTCATGCACAGACATGATACAATGATCTGGAATGGCCATCCCAGTCCCCAGACCTAAACATCATTGAAAATCTATGGGTTGATTTAAAAAGTTCATGCTTGGCATGCCATTCATGCTTGGCATCCCTTACTGAACTGGAGAAAATTTGCTGGGAGGAATGGCACAAAATGCCTTCAGCAAGAATTCAGGCACTTATCCTTGACTATAAGAAAATCTAAATAGAATTTATTTCAGCAAAAGGTGGCTGTACAAAGATTGATGTCATTATTCTGTTGGGGTTCCCAAATTTATGCACCTGTCTGTTTTTGTTAAGACTTGCATTGCATCTGTTGATTAAATAAATGTTATGTCAGAACTAAAATGTTGCATTTTCCGTAATGTATAAAATACATCCAAATGAAATTGCTGATTTGAAAGGCCAGCAGGCTATGGCTAACAATTATAAAAATTATCAGGGGTGCCCAAACTTTTGCACAAGACAGCATATAATACTCATTGTTATTACACTAACCGTTTATATGCTGTTAGTTGATTTCTGTTTTAATCTAGTGACCTAAACTGGATTTAATGATGTATATGTGTTTATATTTGTAGACTCTCCTCCAGTGCTGTTATTCTAGTAATCCACCAACCTGTGGGCCTTCTACTAGCTCATCCAGCACATAGAGCACATCCTTCTTCCAGGCTCCAATGGTGTAGTTTGTCAATTCGCCCTCAGACGATCCACAGCCAGAATAGTCAAACCTAAAGAAAGTGCAATCGTCGAAATATGAAGAGTTACAATAATATCAAGGAGGGAAAATCTAGAGACGTGTACCCACAGAACCCAATGCTCAGGACAAGATTTAATGGATGAATGCGGGTGGGGCCGGAAACATCTTAACATCTTAAAATTAATTTACTAAAAACAAATATTCTAGTATTCAAGTCTAATTTGCATCTTTGGATGGAATTGAAGCAATTGACCATCGCATAAACTTTTTTCCAAACAATGAAAGTCAATGGGTGCCAGCAAGCAACATTTTTCCAAATATCTTCTTTTGTGTTTAACAGAAGAAAGAAACCTATAAAGGTTTAAAACCACATGAAGAAGAACAAATGATGAGGAACATTACAATTTTTGGGTGAACAATCCCAATTAATGCTTGTGGAAGTGGCGCTTCTTTGATTTAATTTGTAAAAGATGTGGTGGTCTCAGCAGTTCAGCTAGAGGTTGGCAGATTATTTCACCAGAGAGGAACTGAGAGACCGAAAGTACTGGAAAACTACTTTGTCTATAATTACGAAGAAACTACAAGGCTCTTCATGCCTCTAGTGATTACCTGAGGCACGAGTGGCCTAAAGACTTGCAGAACTCCTCTAATGCTTCTGCTTTCTGTCCACCCATGTGTGAGGCAAAGCCGGGCAAGAAAACCACACCAGGACTCTTCCCTTTCAGCTTCCTGTAGGCCAGCTTTGGCAGATCGGCTCGTGTTGCATACTGAATTGTGGTCTTGTGTCGAACACCTGAAACACACAGGGAAAAAATGGTTTAATTAAAGTCTTTTTATAGTCTGAGTTGGGTGGCACGGTGGCTCACAGCAAGAAGGTCGCTGGTTCGAGTCCAGGCTAGGTCAGTTGTCATTTCTGAGATGAGGTTTGCATGTTCTCCCCGTGTTGGCGTGGGTTTCCCCCACAATCCAAACACATGCGCTATGGGTGAAATGGGTAAGCTAAATTAGCCGTAGTGTATGTATGTAAATATGAGTGTATGGGTGTTTCCCGTTGCTGGGTTGCAGCTGGAAGGTAAAAAAACATATGCTGGATAATTTGGCATTTCGTTCCGCTGTGGTGACTCCTGATGAATAAAAGGAACAAGCCGAAGGAAAATGAATGAATGATAGTGTGTGTTAGATTAAGTAGTGGACATTTAGACAGCACTTGCAAGGTGATATTATATACCCTCACAGTACATTCAGGTGTGTATTCTTGACCTAGAAGAGATGCATACGAATTAGGGATGCACCAATATGGAAATGTCATCCAATACTGATAACTGTTTATATTTGGAGGTCAATAGCCGATATAAAAGCTGACACATATAAATATAACATTTTCAGATTATTCTGAATGAAAAAAACTAAATGCCGACACATAAAGAAAGCTGTTTTCATTTTAAAACCATGACAAAGATTGAACCAATCACTAAACGTTATTAATTAACTACTCGTTTCTATGTCCAACTTACTTTTCTATATATTTTTTTAATGCCAGGGCTCAAAATTGACCTAACATGAACTGTTACTTCAGATTTAAAAAATGTAGGCGCACCACACGAGTGAAGCAAATGCATACAAGTGTTCAATAAGATAATAAAAATATATAAATACAACATTTTCTGACTTTCATTTATTCATTTTCTTGTCTGCTTTTTCTTGTCCCTTTATTAATCAAGGGTTGCCACAGAGGAATGAACCGCCAACTTATCCAGCACGTTTTTACGCAGCGCATGCCCTTCCAGCTGCAACGCATTCCTGGGAAACATCCATACACACTCATTGACACTTACACACTACAGACAATTTAGTCAATTCACCTGTACCACATGTCTTTGGACTGTGGGGGAAACCGGAGCACCCGGAGGAAACCCACGTGATCGCAGGGAGAACATGCAAACTCCACGCAGAAATGCCAACTGACCCAGCCGAGGCTCGAACCAGCGACCTTCTTGCTGTGAGGCGACAGCACTACCTACTGTGCCACTGCGTCACCCATTTTCTGATTTTCTGAATGAAAAAGGACAACACATACCGAGTACTACTGTTTTTATTTTAATATTAATAATAATAATAATAATTCCTTACATTTATATAGCGCTTTTCTGGGCACTCAAAGCGCTTTTACACATGAGGGGAATCTCCTCATCCACCACCAGTGTGCAGCATCCACCTGGATGACGTGACGGCAGCCATTTTGCGTCAGACCGCACACCACACACCAGCTTATTGGTGGAGAGGAGACAGAGTGATTACACCAATTATGATAAGGAGGCCATGGTGGACAGTGGCCAGTGGGCAGATTTCGCCAGGATGCCAGGGTTAAACCCCTACTCTTTTTCAAAGAACATCTTGGGATTTTTAATGACCACAGAGAGTCAGGACCTCGGTTTAACGTCTCATCCAAAAGACGGTGCTCAATGAGCAGTGTAGAGTCCCCGTCACTATACTGGGGCATTAGGACCCAAACAGACCACAGGTTGGGCGCCCTCTGCTGGCCTCACTAACACCACTTCCGGCAGCAACCCAGCTTTCCCATGTGGTCTTCCCTCCAGGTAATGACCGGACGCAGCCCTGCTTAGCTTCAGTGGGTGACCATGTGAGAGTTGCAGAGAGCTAGCTGATGGCTTTTAAAACCTTAACTTTTTATTTTAAAAACCTTAACATAGTTTGAACCAATCACTAAACATTATTAATTAACTACTCATTTCTATGGCCAACCTACTTTTCTAGCTTTTTTTTAATGTCAGGGCCCGAAATTGACTCAACATGAACTGATACTCCAAACTCTAAAATTTAGGACCACATGAGTGTAGCAAATGCTATAAATGTTCAATAATATAATAAAATATATAAATATAACATTTTCTGATTGAAAAAAAACAAAACAAAAGGCCAACACATACAGAGAACAACTGTTTTCACTTAAAATCCTTAAAGTCTGAACCGATCACTAAACATTATTAAATAACTACTCATTTTTATGGCCAACGTTTTTTTTCTATTTTGGTGGGGCTGCACGGTGGCGCAGTGGGTAGCACGATCGCCTCACAGCAAGAAGGTCGCTGATTCGAGCCTCGGCTGAGTCATTTGGCATTTCTGTGTGGAGTTGGCATGTTCACCTCGTGTTGGCTTGGGTTTCCTCCGGTTTCCCCCACAACTTCAAAGTATGCTAAAATTGACCATTGCGTATGTGTGTGAATGAGTGTGTTTCCCAGTGATGGGTTGAAGCTGGAAGGGCATCCGCTGCATAAAACATGTGCTGGATAAGTTGGCGGTTCATTCCGCTGTGGTGACCCCAGATTATTAAAGGGACGAAGCTGAAAGGAAAATAACGTCAGGGCTCAAAATAGCCACCTACTACCCCTTTATGTCATTAAGTTGCATGCTATTTCAGACCCAATATTCAAAGTAGCATGTCACAAGTTGTCACTGTTACAAAACGAACGGATACATAAATATAAAACCATCTTTACCTCAATTTACAAAATCTCTGTTATACTATTATTATCATCATTATTTTTGTTAATAAAAACAATTTAACCTGACAGTTGTACTTGATGTCGTTTAGATAAGAGATCCAAAACAAACGATTTCTCCTCTGGTGTGTCAGCCATAACCACAGCAGGTTATTCCAAATATTACTGCAGGTTATTCTAATATTCCCCTTTATTATTATCTTCTCTTTAGCAGAGTTTAAGCTTAAATTATTAACTAAAAAAACGACAAAATACATCAACACATGAGCTTTATGTTACAATGCTAGTGAAAGCTCCACAGTGTTTGATAAGCCACTCCTCCAGAATGACGCCCCCCCGCATCCCTTGCATAATCGCGTTGTGTAAAGGCTCTGCTTACCCGTTGAAATGTGCGGAGGAACTGTAAGTTTCCGGAGGTTTATTTTAAGAACATTTGAGCAATGTCTGAACACCACTGATGCCATACTGTCCCGCTGTCTGCGGAGACGCTAACGTTGCCACACAAGCCTCCAGTCTATGCTGATTCTGAATACTGTCCAGATTCCGCAGATCAGCGCCGCCTACTGCTGTGGAGTATGTACATTTACAATAATGTCAAGCTCATTTTTAATATTTACTATTTAGAGAATCAATAAAGCAAAGGACAATGTCATTTAAATTATTTGTAATTTCTTATAATTATGTCAAGCTCATTTTAATGTTAATATTTCCAGAATCAACAAAGAAAAGGACAATAATGCCATTTATATTATTTTTTAAATTAATTTACATTTATTATAATTATTACAAGCTCATTTCAATATTATTATTTTATTTTGAGAATCAATAAAGCAAAGGTCAATAATGTAATTTAAATTAATTAATTAAATTAATTTACATTTATTATTATATTATTATAATTAGGCCAAGCGCATTTTAATATTATTTAGAGAATCAATAAAGCAAAAGACAATAATGTCATTTATATATATTTTAATTAATTTACATTTATTATAATTATATCAAGCTCCATTTAATATCATTTAGAGAATCAATAAAGCAAAAGACAATAATGTCATTTAAATATTTTTTATAATTAATTTACATTTATTATGCTTATATCAAGCTCATTTTAATATTATTATTTAGAGAATCAATAAAGCAAAGGACAATAATGTAATTTATATATTTTTATAATTAATTTGCATTTATTATAATTACATCAAGCTCATTTTAATATTATTATTTATAGAATCATTAAAGCAAAGGACAATAATGTCATTTAAATTATTTGGGATTACTTTATGAACACTCATTTTAATATTATTATTTTGAGAATCAATAAAGCAAAGGACAATAATGTCATTTATATATCTTTAAATTAATTTATAAATATTTATGATAATTATATCAGGCTCATTTTATTATTATGATTTTGAGAAACAATAAAGCAAAGCAAAAATAAAGCAAAAAAATATTGATGTTTTTTTAATAGAACCACCAGTGAAAATGAAAGTGCATGGTCTTATACATAAACAGAGTTAAAATATATTATTGATATACTAAATAAATTTCTAAAAAATATCAATTTCTAAAATGCTATAAAAAAATAGAAAATATGATTTAGCAAAAAAAGAATATAATAAATTAAATTATCGAATATATGAGATTTTAAAAAATCGAAATTATGACCTAATAACTCGAAATTATGACTTAAACAATTAAAATCACGAAATAAAGTCAACATTATAACTTACAAGTTGAAATTATGACTTTAAAAATAAAAATGACTTACTAAGTTAAATTTTGATTTACTAAGTCATAATTTTGACTTTTTATCTCATAAATTTGATTTTGCCAATTTTGAATTTAAGACATAATTTTTTTTTACCAGGTAAAAAAGGGCTTAATTTTTGGCTTCATAACTCTTTTTTCAGGCCTTATTATACACTACCTGACAAAAGTCTTGACATCGATCCCAGTTGTAAGAGCTTCAAATAATAACTTGACTTCTAGTTGAGCATTTGGAAAAGAGGCAGAAGGTTGATTTTTTCTGATGAATCATCTGTTGAACTGCATCTCAATCATCACAAATACTGCAGAAGACCTACTGGAACCCACATGGACCCAAGATTCTCACAGTTATCAGTCAAGTTTGGTGAAGGAAAAATCATGGTTTGGGGTTACATTCAGTATAAGGGCGTGCGAGAGTGGATGGCAACATCAACAGCCTGAGGTATCAAGACATTTGTGCTGCCCATTACATTACAAACCACAGGAGAGGGCAAATTCTGCAGCAGGATAGCGCTCCTTCTTATACTTCAGCCTCCACATCAAAGTTCCTAAAAGCAAAGAAGGTGAAGGCGCTCCAGGATTGGCCAGCCCAATAACCAGACATAAACATTATTGCAACAAGTGGTTGCTTTACAAAAAAAAAACATAGCAATATATATATATAGAACGCAGCTGCACGAGTGGTCTTTGATGAACCCAAAAGAGCACATGTCACTCCGCTACTCACCTGTTTGCACTGGCTGCCAGTTGCTGCCCGCATCAAATTCAAAGCTCTGATGTTTGCTTACAAAGTGACCTCTAGCTTGGCTCCTTCATATCTGCTCTCACTTCTGCAGATATATGTGCCCTCCAGAAACTTGCGTTCTGTGAATGAACGTCGCCTCGTTGTTCCATCCCAAAGAGGGAAGAAATCACTTTCCCGAACTCTCACATTCAATCTGCCCAGTTGGTGGAATGAACTCCCTAACTACATCAGAACAGCAGAGTCACTTGCTGTCTTCAAGAAACGACTAAAAACGCAACTGTTTAGTCTCCAGTTTCCTTCCTAATCTGCAACTGCCTCTCTGGCTATATTACTAACTGTGCCCTCTCTCTCTCTCTCTCTCAAAAAAAAAAAAAAAAAAAAAAAAAAAAATTTTTACTAATGCTTTGCTTCTTAGACTTTACACACCTGAAACTTGTCTATAGCACTTGTTCACTGCTGCTCTTATAGTTGTGTAAATTGCTTCCTTGTCCTCATTTGTAAGTCGCTTTGGATAAAAGCGTCTGCTAAATGACTAAATGTAAATGTATATATATATATATATATATATATATATATATATATATATATATATATATATATATATATATATATATATATATATATATATATATTTTTTTTTTTTTTTTTTTTTTTTTTTTTTTTAATATTAAATGTTTTTAATTCAACTTAACGTTCCCTAACATTGAGTTATTTTCTTTTATTTATTTAGTTTTACTCTATGCCACTCAGACTGAAGTAGAAAATGCAATTCCATTACTTACCATAAGATGGCGCTGCAACTCCACTGCACAAGAAAACACTATTTAAACTTTAGCTGGCACACTAAAGTACCAGGAGATGCTGCACTGGGCAGAGAGAAATACTACCAACCTATTAACGCTCTAATCCAGGTAATGATTTCACCTTCATTCCCCTATTAGAAATAAAGTGTTTGGGGATTTAAGCTAGCATAAAGCCAACGTGAGTCAATCCAAAATGGTATGTTAATGTATAACTGAGGATCAAAACATAGCCCACCGTTAGGAACTACAGTTGTTGTCAAGTAACTAAATAAACGTTTAATTTGCGTATATGCATTAATACCTTAGTTTATATCCCTGCTGAAAAAAACGGAAGGTGCTAAAGCTGGTTGGCTGCTTTTAGCTGCTCGACCAGCCTGGTTTTAGAGTTTTTGGACATTTCCAGGCTGGTTCCAGCTAATTTCAGCCTAGTCTTAGCTGGTCAGGCTGGGGGATGACCAGCTAAAACCAGCTTGACCAGCCAAAACCAGCTGTGTTTAGCTTAAACCGGCTGTTTAAGCTGGTTTTAGATGGTCGTCTTTCCAGCCTGACCAGCTAAGACCAGAGTTTAAATGGCTGGAACCATCCTGGAAATGGCCAAAACCCCTCTAAAACCAGGCTGGGTAACCAGCTAAAACCAAGTTTGTCAGCAGTAACGTTATTGTGGTAAAAGACGTTATTTTGTTAAGGTAGGGGTATATGCTAATCATTCTGACAACCTTATTATTGTTCATAGATTGTATATATATATATATATATATATATATATATATAATTATTGTTATATGAAATTAATTATTAATTTATTTTAGCTGCAACAGGGGGTCTAGAAGTGAGACATGCTGCCGGAAGTTAACGAGAATAATTTATATTATTACAACAGTACAATAATTACTGTTTTTACATTACTGTGAGGGTTGGGTTTAGTGGTAGATCTTAATAAAATACAATTAATGGGTAATTTAATAAGTAATATGAATAGTACTCGGTATAATTAATGTTTTTACTGTGATATGTATATATATATATATATATATATATATATATATATATATATATATATATATATATATATATATTTACACACACACACACACACACACACACACACACAGACACCATATATTGTCATTGTCTTATTTCTCACTCAATTTATTGTTTCACATGTGCAGTTGTCTTTTTATTAAATAAAACATTTATTCTGCAGCATATGTTTGTGTTACAATGACTCTGAAAAACTGATTTATACACTGTATAATACAAACTGTTGAATTTATTTCTTATTTAAGACAAGCACATTAAAATAACCCTGACTGTAATTAAATTACCTAACATGAGCAGTAATTATTTACTTAACTTTTTTTGGATAAGTAAATTCAATTTAATTTAAATACAGTAACATACTCTGTAACAGGGATTAGTTGTAACATTTAATTGTATTTATATGTTTTAATTTCAGTATGCCCATAAAGACCTTGGAAGTAAAGACCTTAAATCCACAACCCCCCAGATCCATTTCTTGGTCATTATCCTTATTTCATAATGTTACACCTGACCCTGCTGAAAATCATGGGTGTGCTACAACTAACCCAGACTATTTTGTAACACTTGACTCTCAGAATATATGCATGTTCTGTTTGTGCTGCAAAAACAAGCAAGAAACATCTATGTAATTTAATAGGAGACACTTGTAAGTAGTTTGAACTCCATAGTAAACTTTGAATACCATAGTAACTTAAATACTGTAGTGTTTTTGAACCACACTATAGTAAAATGCTTAAATTAATCTATTGCGGTAACTTTATAATTGCTTTGATAACATCACAACAACAATAATAAACATATTACCCAATATGGTTTTATACAACTATATATATTAAACTACAATAAACCACAGTTTACTGTAGTAAAATCTAAAGTATACTACAGTAATTATTACAGTATATCAGTTCATTAAAGTTAATACTACAGTATGCTGTAGTATTCATTGACAAAGTGTTGTAAACAACCTACTATAATACAGTATAATACACTTTACTTTAGTATGGTTCCCAAACACTAATGAATACTATAAATACTATACGACTAAGATATAGTCGGAAATGTAAAAAAAATATCCACATGAAAATATACTGAGTAACTTACTGTAGTAAATACTGTAGTATTTTTAAACCACACCATAGTAAAGGTAAATATATAGTTGATATTGTAAACAACTACTAAAGGAGCATAAACAGTTTACACAGTACTGTAGATTTCTACAACTGTAGGGTATATTAAACTACAATACAACACAGTTTACTGTAGTAAAAACTAAAGTATACTACTGTATTTATTACAGTTTATCAGTTCACTATAGTTAATACTTCAGTATAATGTAGCATCCATTAGCAAAGACTTGTAAATATAATCAAATATACAGTGTAATACACTAGTATGGTTCAAAAACACTATAATATTTACTATAAATTACTATAGTATTTTTGTAAGTAGTTTGAATCAACTGGCTTAAAAGATATAAGCTATCCACATGAAGATATATGGTAGTAACTTCCTGTAAATACTGTCGTGTTTTTGAACCACACTATAGTAAAGTGCTTAAATTAATCTATTGCGGTAACTTTATAGTTGCTATGATAACATCACAAATACAATAATAAACATATTGCCTAATACTGTTTTATGCAACTATATATATTAAACTACAATACACCACAGTTTACTGTAGTAAAAACTAAAGTATACAACAGCATTACAACACTATAGTACATGGGTCACCAATCTCGTTCCTGGAGGTCCAGTGCCCTGCAGGGTTTAGCTCTAACTTGCCTCAACACACCTGCCTGGGTGTTTCAAGTATACCTAGTAAGACCTTGATTAGCTTGTTCAGGTGTGTTTGATTAGGGTTGGAGCTAAAATCTGCAGGACACCGGACCTCCAGGAAGAAGTTTGGTGATCCCTGCTATAAATTACTATAGTATTTTAGTTTGAATCAATGCACTGGTTTGCAATGCACAAGTTTACTGTAGTAAAATCTAAAGTATACTACTGTATTTATTACAGGTTAACAGTTCATTACAGTATTCTGTAGCATTTAAGAGTTGCAAATACTGTAATATATGCAGTAGTACACTTTACTCTAGTATTGTTAATAAACACTATAGTATTTAGTATAAACTATAAATTACTATAGTATTTTTGTTTGAATTAATGTACTGGTTTAAAAGATATCAAAAATATAGTCGGAAAAGTAAAAAAAAAACACCCCCTTAAATATACAATAAAGTTACGATATTGTAAACAACTACTAATAACTACTAATAAACTAATAAACAACTATAATACAGTTTACACAGTACTGTAGTTTTCTAAAACTGTAGGGTATATTAAACTACAATACAACACAGTTTACTGTAGTAAAATCTAAAGTATACTACAGTATTTATTGCAGGTTAACAGTTCACTACAGTATTCTGGAGCATTTAAGAGTTGCAAATACTGTAATATATGCAGTAGTACACTTTACTCTAGTATTGTTAATAAACACTATAGTATTTAGTATAAACTATAAATTACTATAGTATTTTTGTTTGAATTAATGCACTGGTTTAAAAGATATCAAAGATATAGTCAGAAATGTAAAACAATGTTATGGAAATTTTATGAAATGTAATAATATAAAAATGTACTATAGTAACTTTTAGTAAATACTGTAGTGTTTTGAACCACACTATAGTAAAGTTAATTCTATAGCTGATATTGTAAAACAACAAGTATAGGAGCATAAACAGTTTACACAGTACTGCAATTTCTACAACTGTGTAAGGTATATTGAACTACAATACACCACAGTTTACTGTAGCAAAATCTAAAGTATACTACAGTATTTATTACAGTTTAACAGTTCACTACAGTATTCTGTAGCATTTATTAGCAAAGAGTTGTAAGTACTATAATATATACAGTATAATACACTTTACTCTAGTGTGGTTAAGAAACACTATTTACTATAAATACCTATAGTATTTTTGTAAGTAGATTGAATCAATGCACTGGTTTAAAAGATATCAGTGATATAAACAGAAATGTAAAACATTATTGTAACTACCCACATAAAAATATACTATAGTAACTTATTGTAAATACTGTAGTGTTTTCGAAACACGCTATAGTAAAGCTCTTAAATTAATCTGTAGTAACAACTATAGTAAAACACATATTACCCAATACTGTAGTTTTCTACTGTAGTTTATATTAAAATATATTAAATATTAAACTACAATATACACCACAGTTTACTAAAGTAAAATCTGAAGTATACTACAGGATATAAGTTCACTATAGTTAATAATACAGTATGTTTAACATAGTGATGTAGATGCTATAATACAGTATATTACACTTCAATAGTGTGATTGGGAAGCAGTATAGGTTTAAAAGATATCACAGATATAGTCAGAAATGTAAAAAAATAAATAAATAAATGCTACAACTACCCACATGAAAATTTACTGTAGTAACGTTTAGTACATATTGTAGTGTTTTATAACCACACTATAGTACAGATAATTATATAACTAAATAATTACAAATAATAATTAAATAACTCCTATTGTAAAACAACTATAGGAACTTAAACAGATTACCAAATACTGTAGTTTTCTCAAACTGTATATATATATATATATATATATATATATATATATATATATATATATATATATATATATATATATATATATATATATATATATATATATATATATATATATATATATATCCTATATTTTAACCTATATTATAACCTACTACAATACACCACAGTTTACTGTAGTAAAATCTAAAGTATACTACAGTATTCAGTATATCAGTTCACTATACAGTAGGTCACTATCGCATTCATTAGTAAAGAGTTGTAAATACTATAATATAGACAGTGTAATACACTAGTGTGGTTCAAAAACACTATAGTATATACTATAAATTACTATAGTATTTTTCTTCATGTGGAAATCTCCGGTCTTCTCTAGTTTAGGCCTGAAAGAGGGGGCGTAATCTAGATAGAGAGAGAGAGAGAGAGAGAGAGAGAGAGAGAGAGAGAGAGAGAGAGAGAGAGAGAGAGAGAGACTCTTCTGAAGTGGAAAACCTCGCTCTGCACTTTTCAATATACATTTTGTTATTTAAAAAAATGATGTTCACTGCAATCTGATGATATCCAGGCGGCAATCAAAAGCTCTTGAAAGTGACACGAGCTGCGTTAATGATGTTTCCATGCCTCAATAATACACTGCGCCCACTCTCAGAAGTGTTTGTGAGATCATTTGTTTAACTAAACAAAAATGCTGCATGCCGAAAACAATGAGGATGGTGATTTTTTTAAAGTTAAAATAAGAAAGATTTATTTAAATATGAATACAATTAGAGCATGGTTACAAATATTAACATACTGTTCTGGGGTGCGTCTCCGAAAACCATCGTTAGCCAGCTAAGGTCGCAAGTTCTGTTGTTACAAACATAGTTCATTGATTTGGCAATTTGGCAATTTGCCAAATCCATTGTTCCAACGAACATTTGCAAACTGCATCGCAAACTTAAATGCTTGCAACTACACCTCTAGAGCTGTAGTTAGAAACATAGTTCCTGGCTGTGTGCTATTCCCAGTTCACCCTCCTATGCCCTATTCGTTTAGAACATTCTAACATTCAAACTTGGAATGATTAAAAATAAATAAGCATTAAAGTCATCACTCTTAGGTGTAATTTGTTTTCAAAGTATTTTTACAGTTCAGTTTTAGCGATCTTCATGTTGACAATTGTGCTCCCTTCATAGTGCACTTTGAAAACATTAATGTCGTTTTGAATGCAGCCGTGGCTCATGACGAAAGCTATAGGTGGCCTATTATTTAAAAATTACGTGAAAACTTATCAAAATAAAAAACATAGCATGCGTTACTGCTTTTAATTTAGAGTATAGTTTATTTATTAAGTATCTGTACTGACATGGGCCTGTTGGTTCAAACATTTCTGCAGTGGTTTACATGTGTCAAATTGTAAAAGTATACTTTTACAATTTTTTTAAATCAATAAACTATGTCCTACTTAATAATAATAATCATCATCATCAATAATATTATTATTTTTAAAGTAGGATTTTCTTCATTTCCAAATAAATAATAAATACTACATTTCATTTCATAATAAATAGCCTCATTATTTATTTATTTATTTATTTATTTATTTATTTATTTATTTATTTATTTATTTATATGATTTATATATGATATTAGAATATGTGTTGGCTTTTATAAGTTAATTTTTATGTTTTAGAATATATTATGTAATGTTTTCAATAATGTTTGTAAAGGAAACACAGGCCTTATATGTGCCATTTACATATATTTCAATTAATATGGAAAAGCGAGTGCATGTTTTTACTAAAACTAATATTGGATTTTTTTAATGTGTGTGCGTGCAAAACAGTATAATTTGCACAAATAAATGATGGGGTTCTTCTCTAAAGTAGTTGTTCTCCACTGTTTAGAGCAGTTTTATGGGAGTTTTACGTTATAACTAACGTGGTTCAAATGATGGATGTGACAGAGAAACGGGTTTTGCGAAACACTCGTCACTACATCGTTCATTTCCCAAACGATGCATCGTACTATGATAGTTCAGCCATGAGTTACGCCGTTGTTTGGGAAACGCACCCCAGTTCGGGTACAGATATTGAATCATTAAAATTTTTTAAAAATGCTTTTCTTACACTCTCAGAAAAAAATGGTGCAATGTTGTACCAAAGAAAGTACAAACCCTTGTCACTGGGGCAGTAGCTTTTGATGGAGCAGAATTGTACCTTAAGACAAAGAAAGAAATTTGTACCATTGCAGTTTGTACTTTTAAGGACATGATTTGTACCATGGGAAACCAAATGTACCTTTGGTTTTTAAATCCTGCAGATACAATATTGTATCTTCATCAAAGGTACAAATCTGATCCATCAAGGTACCACTACAGTGACAAGACACTTTGTACCTTAACAGAGTCAAATGTGTTGCTTCAAGAACTATTTAAAGGCATTTTTCTAGATCTAAAATGCCTCAATTTATTTTCAGTAAATATAAAACATCAAATACATTTTTAATGCTGTTTTAAAATGCACCTTTTCCATTTACAATAAAGAATAAAAAACACTTTAACAGAAATCAAAAGATCTATTTTTTACTAAACATTTCACAACACTTTTCACAAAAACGTTACAGAAACACATTCTCCCATGTACAATATAAAACCAATAACTCTCCAATTTTCACACAATACCTTTGTAATCACTTAAAGGATAATTTAATTTACCAAATGTTAAAATAGAAATATAATTATGCAAAAGTATTGTAACGAGATATGAACAATGTTTGATTCGTTTTCCAATAGTAAAATGTCTGCATGAACACTTTGCATATGCAGGACATAATAATAATAATAATAATAATAATAATAATAATAATAATAATAATAATAATAATAATAATAATAATAATAATAATAATAATAATAGGTGGTTCATTCTGCTGTGGCAATCCCTGATTAATAAAGGGACTAAGCCAAAAAACAAAAACAAATTAATGAATAATAATAATAATGATAACAATAATAATATTCATTCATTCATTTTCCTTCGGTTTAGTCTCTTTATTAATCAGGGGTCACCGCAGTGGAATGAACCGCCTATTATTATTATTGTTATTATTGTTATAAGCCAAAAAGAAAACAAATTAATGAATAATAATAATAATAATAGTATTCATTCATTCATTTTCCTTCGGTTTAGTCCCTTTATTATTAATGAACTGTCTATTATTATTATTATCATTATTGTTGTTGTTGTTGTTGTTGTTGTTATTGTTGTTATTGTTTTCAGCCAAAAAGAAAACAAATTAATGAATAATAATAATATTAATAATAATATTCATTCATTCATTTTCCTTCGGCTTAGTCCCTTTATTATTAATGAACTGTCTATTATTATTATTATCATTATTGTTGTTGTTGTTGTTGTTGTTGTTATTGTTGTTATTGTTTTCAGCCAAAAAGAAAACAAATTAATGAATAATAATAATATTAATAATAATATTCATTCATTCATTTTCCTTCGGTTTAGTCCCTTTATTATTAATGAACTGTCTATTATTATTATTATCATTATTGTTGTTGTTGTTGTTGTTGTTGTTATTGTTGTTATTGTTTTCAGCCAAAAAGAAAACAAATTAATGAATAATAATAATATTAATAATAATATTCATTCATTCATTTTCCTTCGGCTTAGTCCCTTTAATCAGGGGGGACTAATCAGGGGCCACTAGAGCGGAATGAATTGCCAACTTATCCAGCATATGTTTTAAACAGCGGATGCCCTTCCAGCTGCAACCCAGTATTGGGAAACCCCCATACACACTCATTCACTACGGCCAATTTAGTTTTTTCAAATTCACCTATAGCGCATGTGTTTGGACTGTGGGAGAAATGCCAACTGGCCCAGTCGATACTCGAACCAGCGACCTTCTTGATGTGAGGCTACAGTGCTACATATTGCGCCACCGTGCCGCCAATTACAACAACAACAACAACAATAATAATAATAATAATGTGATGATGATGGTGGTGTTGATGACGTGCCGCCCCCCTCCCCATCCTCTCTGCTCACGCCCCCTCATTTCCAGAACGATTCCTTGTTATGACATGCCGGTAAAAGACAGCCACAGAGGTCTCTCACCTCGACGCTAAATTCAATCTAATGAATGCAGACCCCGGCGCTCTCGTCGCTGAAAAGAGGCCAACAATTTAGCAATTTCTGCTGCTTGTGACAGGGCTCATGACTAATTCCCATATTTAAATGTGAACAGGCAAAGCTGGCCCATTTGACGGCAGCCAAGCGCATTTTATCAGGTCAGAAAGACATCAATGGCACCGGGGGTAGGAGGTGGCTGGAACTGTTTAACTGTGCAAAATTCAATCAAAAAGAGAATTTAGAAGGCTGTGAAAGTTTGGAAAGCGCCGCTGAAAACATACAGGCGGATACGCGAGTGTTTTGTGTGTGTTTTTTTTAGCATTATTGTATGTCTTGTCTCTTTATATCAGTTTACAAGAGTTAACACTTGAAAGCGCAGTTCTAAGTCAGCCCTGTTCATTATTTCTCGACCTCTTGACATTGCAGGTGCAGATCCGAATAGCAGACTCTCTCCCTCACATTGTCTCTGTAGTATGGAGTGATTAAATTCTGCATGAACAACATCAAACTGTGATACTGAGTAAAACGCTCAATGAAGGAGGGGGAAAACACACCGAATTAATTTTAAGTTTGAAATGCTTAGCTGCTGTATTAAGTCTGTCACACTTTTCTTTGTGAAATGTGTGCTGGATAGCATTATTGTGTTGGGAAAGTCTTATTAGATATTTCCTGAAGTTGGAGGATTCTGTGACTGAGCAACAAAGCAGGGTCATGTCGATACTAGTGTTTATTTATAATAAATCCATACATTGTCAACGACTAACTTTATTATTTCTGCCCATAACTGCAATTCAAATTAACAAAATAAAATGTATATGTAATTAAATATATAAAAAGTTATATATATATATATATATATATATATATATATATATATATATATATATATATATATATATATATATATATATATACAAAAGCATAATTGAGTACACCCCCCAATTTTGAAAATGAATATTTTTATTAATTTCTCAGTGAATATAGGCAATGTATTTTGGTGCATTTAAACAAAACAGATTTATTTATTAAAATAATATTTTTGTCACCAAACAGATTTAGAAATTTAGAAATAGAAATTGATAATACAATAACATTCAAGCAAAATATTGCAAAAAGAAATAACAAGCTACAAAAATTTAACAAATTTAGATTTTTGAAATTTCTCTTAATTTTTCCTCTTTTTTAATTTTGTAATTGATATTTTTCTATAACATACATTTGGGTGTACTAGTTTTTGGACAATTATTATTTTGTTATTTTAAGTTATGTATGTATATATATACACACACACACACATATACATATATATATATATATATATATATATATATATATATATATATAGATAGATAGATAGATAGATAGATAGATAGATAGATAGATAGATAGATAGATAGATAGATAGATAGATAGATATTAAAATGACTGCAAACCTTCTTTAATGAAAAACATCAACAGAACTTGTGATGTTTTTATTGTTACCAAGTACTAGAGGGGAAAAAGGCATAAATAAACTATAATACAAGACTTGTGAGAGATATTTCAATGTCTAAATAATCTTCATAAATTTAAAACCTTTCATTTTTTTCTGTTTATCTGTACACAAAACGTATCAGATATTTTTTTTATCAAAAATTTAAATTAATTTTTTTCATGTGATTTTTTTTTTAAAGTTTTTTACACTTAAACTTGGGTAAAACTAAGTTAAAGTGGCTTGAATCTGTTAATCTGTGCGGTATCGAGTCTGAACTTGTACAAAAATATATTTCTTAGGAAGAAACTGCTAAAGGGGGAACGCTACAGCGAGGCACAGCCGCAAGGGGATTAATCGGTAAATTTACATTTATTAAACTGAACATAGGATATTTATTTTTTAAATAACTTTGTTTTATTATCCTACGATCTTTAAGTTCAAGTATAGCTAAATCTTCTTTGAGAAGGTGAAAAAAATATCAAGTTTAAACCTCGCTTAAAGTTTGTAGACGCGCTGCGAGCCACGCGATTCCCAAGAAGCTCTCATTGAGAGGCCACGTGTCCGTTTCCAAAGCCTCTCCAACTTAACCACCTCCATTGTACGTCTAACCCAGATCGGCAGCGTCCCTCCACATAAAGGGATTTGCAATTTCAAGATATTCCAGCTTAAATGTTTTTGACAGTTCCCTCGCTTTTGCCTCAGCCTGCTTATTTTAACTGTGCCAAATGGGTCACCTTGGGTAGCTGTCTGCGCGCAAAGGGCTTTTGCGCGCATTCAGTCCGAATTTTTTCCAACTTTCCTTGACAGGGAAACCAGCTGCTGGTCGTGAAAAGACGGCTTATTAATTGTCCTTTGTCATGCAGAATTGCTTGATTTCTAAAGAAACATACAAAGGCTCTTTTTCAGGATTCAAGTATTTTGTTTCGTGCGCATTTTCAACTCATCGAATCAGCTGCAGCGCCTCACCGTCTACCAGACTCAGGTACTGACGGCCTGCCTCTTTTGTCCGCTTTTAATGCTCTTGTAAATCGGGCAGACTGATTTGTTACAAGCTGCTCTTTTAATCTGATAGATAAGAGACAAGTCTAAGAAAAGCCGTAAATGAAAAATTAGTTGGAAGAAAGACAAGGGCGAGTCTGCTAGATGGGGGTCTGTTGACTCAAGCGGCCCTCGAGCGTCAGGCAAGCCCTCTCAGCAGCCCCTGTCAGGGTCACGTCAACAATTCGCCTTTCTTCCCCTAAAAAGACACTGTAGCCCTTTTTGCTTCAATGAATTGATCGGCGCAAAATTAAGAATAAATAAATTGAGAATTTGGAGCACCAGGCTTAAAACTCCCCCAGGGCGCACATACCCCCGGGCTATTGAGCGGATAAAGGGCGCTTTGCAGAGGACGCACGGTGCAAAATGAGACTGTATGGTGTAATTAACAAAATGGCCTAATCCTATATCTTCACAAATGCAAATATTAGAGTTTTGTTAAAATGTTTAAGTGAACAATTAAAGGAGCGTTTCCAAAAGCGCTCGCGAAGGCACAACAATGACTGGAATAATTTAGTAAATGCGCTGATCTTACCGGCTCCTTTGTCGAGGGCGATAGCTGATGATAAATTCCCAGCAAAGGAAATAACATTTAAAACCAATTTCGATTATTTAAATGAAGATTTAAAGCGCCGTGATAATGGAGCCGAGCGCGCGGAGACCCGCGTATGCGTGGCAGTGCTTTGCTAAAAAAAAATAATGAAAAACTCCAACTCTGGTGCGCATGAAGAAGATGCTGGAAAGGAAAATTCTGCAATTGCATTTTCACGTGCATAAAATACGTGTATTTTCTTTTACCTCACAGAACCAGCTTTCTTTAATGACTATGGATGTCGGCTCTAAGGATGATTCATTTTTGAAACACTGAGCTGAACAGTAAAATAGAAGTGCTATTAAAATATTTAGCAGGTGTCCAATTCATAGAGTTCAATCCAATTCGTCTTCTTAAACAAACACAACGAAATAACCGTTTCTGTCACATCAGCACGCATCACAAACGCAAATCACCATCATCACCAAGTGTCCGCCTAGACCCCTTTAAATAAATTTAAATACAAACATCGATTAATCTGTCTCGTTGACTCGCATATTTTATTCATTTGCGCATTATTGTCTGTGTATTAATACACTACTTGGGGTTTTATTAACCCGCTCTCACGAGACTGCTAAGAACCGTGCGCTAAAGGGCTCAGTGTTTAACGGAGAGGCCCCGCGCCTGGGGGACACCAGGCGCTTTCAGCTGCGTCCCCAGGGAATGCCACGGGGAACGCGATGAATAAGCGTCTCTTTGGACTTCTTGACGGAGATCGATCCCGAAGCACTTGAGCTGTAAATGCAGGAGAACGGAGATCTAGTGGTTTAGATAAGCGTAAATAGCGCACCCAAACTCTCACAACGACTGGAGAGATTTTCTAAATAAAAAATTGTGTTTTATTTGATCAGTCTTTATCTAAAATGCAACAGACACCCTATCTGTTACAGACAGGCACTCCTGTTTCATCTCTCTAAAGACCTTATAAATGTTTTTTAAAATTAGCTGGCGCGCGCTCTACACGCGCTGGTCATCTTGGTGAGCTTTAAATTACGCCTCGAAGCTGACTTCTTTTGTCTAAGATTTAAAATGTAGATTATGCGTGTTATATTTAAAATACATTCCATTTGAAATGTATAATATTGGCATTTTTAATAGACACGTTTTATGGATTATTTTAACTCCAATTGGTATTAAGCATTTATAAAGTGTCACATGTATATTTGCAGTCACTTATGTTGGAACTTTATTATTTTTTCTATTTTTTTTCCCCTTTGCCTATCTTTTTTGTTTGTTTTTAGGTGGGAGAAACAGAAGCGTCTGTATTTAATATGGTACGAATACGCGTAGAAGTATAACATCCTTTTCTTACTCTAAATATAGTTAAGAATTTTAAACAGAAGAATAATATGGGGAATGTGAAGAAGAATAGTGCTTGTCTTGATTTATATATTTGGTAAACCCAGCCTTATTAGTATGAAATAATTAAAAGGGTAATGTGGCTTTTGTTTTGTAAATTCATTAAAAGTTGTTCACCCAGCTTTAGTATTGCATTGCATAAAACATGCCTGCAAGATCAACTGACGCGAGACATCGTTTTGTCACTAAGAAATATTCTTTATTTTCAGCATTAAGGGTTTTTTAAATAAATAAATATTCTCATTACAATAAAAGTACAATAACAAATTCTGTCATCCAAGTGACATATACATCGGATACATCCCATATTTCCATTCTGTCACCAAAATGTGCTTAAAGCTACCCTGTACTCACCATACAAACAAAACAAAACAGTTCTGCATATACATATATATATAAAAAAATACAAATAGAAATTAAAAGGTAGGCAAATAAACTTTTCATTTTGGACCGCTTAGATTTTAAAAACCTTTTGGTGACAGGAATCATATTTGGATGCGGAACTATGGGCTTTTTACAAGTTGTTTTAAAAAAAAACTACAAACATTGAACATGTATACAAATATACAACATTAAAAGGGATACGCAGACCCCGAACATATATAAAGTTTTGTTTCTTCCTTTCTCGCTATGTACAGGTGACGGCGCGCGCAGATGCCGTCGCTTTTTGGCTGCATTCAAGATTCCACAGGTGTGGTGTACAGAGTCTTTTGAGGTGGTGGTCATGTTCACGGGCTGACGGACAGGTCTGCGTCCTCTTTTTCTGATGACGGGGGTGACATTGGGAGGTCATCCTCTTCCTCGGAGCACCGGGCGGAGGACAGGGACGATGAGCACTTGCAGTTGTGCGCGCCCGTTCTGTGGGAGCCGCTTTTGCCTTCTTTTTTGTGCTTTACGCGGCGGTTCTGGAACCAGATCTTGACTTGCTTCTCGGACAGATTGAGGTAAGTTGCGATCTCTATGCGCCGAAGTCTCGAAAGGTACATGTTGGAGGTGAACTCCCTTTCCAACTCCAAGAGTTGCGTGCTGGTGAACGCAGTGCGCATGCGTTTGCTGCTCTGAAGTTGACTGCTGCTATTTTCTGTTGAACAATAAATAAAAAGTTAAGTTGCTGATATTGCTGATTATAAATAAAAAGTTAAATACAAAGCTTTTTAATGCACTCACTCACCTATGGATATGCAGTGGAACTGTCGTGGATCTGGAACCGGATAAGTGGCTTGGTACAAGCCCGAGCCGCTGTTGAGGTTTACGCCGCTGGAGGTGGAGTGCTGTCTGGAGAGCGCGGAGTGGCAATACTGGGTGCCGAACGCTGGAAATGAAGCCTTGATGAGGGGCAGCGCTGGGGGAGATGGGTGAAGCTGAGAAGTGACGCACAGCGGGCAAAAGCACAGCAGACCCGCTTTTCGAGAGTGGCAGGAGCCGGCGGTGAGGCTGTGGAGAGGGTGAGACGGATGCACCGCGTACGGAAATAACGGAGGGCTGTTCTCGGTGCCCTTTTCGCTGTTCTCCCTCAAAATCAAGGAATCCACAAGAAAGGATCTTGGCATCTTGACAGCGCCGTGTGTCTTCACCTGATGTCTGTTAGAAAGTTTCAGTCTCGCTCGTATACCAAAGGCTGGATTGCAGAATGGTGCTGAGGAGAAAGTGTCCCTGCTTAAATAGTTGGAGAGCCAGTGCGCCCATGTGACGGTTACGCTACTAGCGGCTGAGAGCTCTCAATAGGGTTTTGTGCCTTTTCTCTCGGCATTCACTCTGCACGCTTCCCTATTATTTCACTTGTTAACTAAATGAACTGCATAATGTAGTCTATTCTTGTCAGCCCCACCCACACTGCAAGAGGCGGTACTGCCCCTTCTCCCTTTTAAAATTTCCCCTCTCTTTATACCATTACTCTTTAGTGTCGTTTTAAACTTTATTTTCTTTCTCACGCGATCACATGGACACTATTGCTCTTTTAATTAATTTCATTCAAAGAGGGCCGTCGTTTGTTCCGCGTGAACTCATTAGACATTCGGCGCATACGCCGTACGTCAGCAGGCTCATCGTCCCGGTTCCACCTGCGACTCAGCCCATCATTAACTATTATAACAATTACAGGACTTGTTTTCAGAGAGCGTGTTTCGGGAGTATTGAAAATATAATAATGACTGCATTATTTGCAGTCTGTTTGTGTACGCCACCGACGTGCCGTTTAGTTGCGCATGGAACATCTGCTGGGATCTTTCTTCGAACTAAACATTTTAATTCAGATACCGATATCTTTATTTAGGACTATCTTTCCAACATTTAATTTATATTTCATTTTTTCTATAAGGATGCATTATCCATAGTCAACATCTGAAGTGGCTAGCGTATTTCAAAATTGTTTTACACTATAAAAAAAGGATATGACAAAAAAGTTAAGGCAACAAGTATTTGTATGTTGCTTTAAGTTATTTTAACAAGTCTATCAGGCTTCATTTACATTTTAAAGTCATAACGTAATAGTCAGTTTGATTGATGTAAGTTGAGATGACTCCAAAATTTAAGGCAGCAACATCTTTTTTTACAGTGAATGTGTTCAATAGTTTTACGACAACTTTGATGAAAGGTTTTCATCCACTTCAAATGCTGACTACTGTATGTCATTTTAATTTTACTCTTATTTACATGCACATAAATAAAATGTCTAACTATTTTAAATCCATTTTTTATGATAACACTTTAAAATATATAAATAAGTTACAAGTTTGTGTGTCTATTATGAGGCAAATGTATCATTGCCAAACCTTAAAAAAAAAGGACGCGTCGCGTCACAACCTCAAAGCGATGAGGTTAAAAAACAGTGATTAATTCCTGCGCGCGGGCCCCCGCAGAGTCCGGGAAGGAATATATAAAAATAACCAGGTTTTCACTCTCCCAGCCCTTATTGAATGTCATTGTGGAGAGTTTTCAATGCGACAGAGAAAGGCTCGAATTAAAGTGTGTGACAGCGGCGGACAAAGTGGCACAAAGCCGACTCTGTCAGTGAGGGCCCGAATGCACGGCGAGTGAAAGCCCCTGCCCGCCGCGCCCTGATTGAATTAAGTAATAGGAAAACATTTTCTTTCACTTTAGGTTTGCTAAACAAGATGTTCAAAGGAAAAGGGGATTCTAATGCGTGAGTAAACAGCGAAATGTGGATTTAACGTCCTCTTTGGAATTTACTTTAAAGTTGGAAATAATCATCACACATGAAAAAATATTATAGTAATTTATACTATAGTGTTGTTGAACCACACTGTAGTGGTATATATTGTAGTATGTCCAACTCTTTATTAATGAATGCTACAACATACTCTCTATAGTAAATTTATAACTAAATAAATAAGTACTGTAGCTTTTACACAGTAAACTGTGGTGTATTGTAGTTTAATATACCATACAGATGCAGAAAACTACAGAATTGGGTAATTAGTTTGAATACTATAAAGATAGAAATAATCATACCACGTGAAAAAATAGTAATTTATTCTATAGTTTTGTTGAACCAGTAGTAACGTGTATTATTATAGTATCTCCAAGTATTTTTAATGAATGCTACAACATACAATCTATAGTAAATTGATCAACTGTAATAAATGCTGTAGTTTTTACTACAGTAAACTGTGGTGTAGTCACTGTAAAAAAATAATCATTTAGTCCTGACAGCATATGTTTTTAGGTCATTGTAACTAATTAAACAAGTTAATCATGTTCTAACTTAATTTTGTAAGTTACACAAGCAGTTTTAAGTCAGTTTAACATATTATAAGTTCAATGGACTCATATGGTTAATTTGATTCAGCTTAAAATTGAAGGCAACCAGGATCTTTTTACAGTGTTGTAGTATAATAGTTGCAGAAAACGACAGAATTGGGTCATTTGTTTATTACTAAAGTTGTATTATAGCAACTAGAATTACCACAACACATTAACTTAAGCACTTTACTATAGTATAATTCAAAAATACTACTATTTTATGTGTGTATACGCATATTATGAACAGAATACACTGTAAAAAATTATATGGTCTTGACAGCATATGTTTTTAGGTCATTGTAACTTATAAAACAAAGTTGATCATATTTTAACTTTTAGAATTAGTTCTAACTAATTTTATAAGTTATGCAAGCTGTTTTAAGTCAGTTTAACATATTATAAGTTCAATGGACTCATAAAGTTAATTTAATTCAGCTTTGTAGTATAATATACCATATACTATAGTATTTTTATGTGCCTATGCTACAATAATATGAACTGATTACACTGTAAAGAAATATCAGTTAGTCCTGACAGCATGTTTATAGCTCATTGTAACTTATTAAAGTTAATCATGTTCTAACTAATTTTATAAGTTATGCAAGCTGTTTTAAGTCAGTTTAACATATTATAAGTTCAATGGACTCATAAAGTTAATTTAATTCAGCTTTGTAGTATAATATACCATATACTATAGTATTTTTATGTGCCTATGCTACAATAATATGAACTGATTACACTGTAAAGAAATATCAGTTAGTCCTGACAGCATGTTTATAGCTCATTGTAACTTATTAAAGTTAATCATGTTCTAACTTAATTTCATAAGTTATGCAAGCAGTTTTAGATCAGTTTAACAAGTTCAATGGACTCATAAGGTTAATTTGATTCAGCTTTAGTTGTATAATATACCATATAATATTATATAATATACCGTATAATATTATATATAATATAGTTGATAATATAGTTGATGAAAATGACAGAATGGGGTCATTTGTTTATTACTAAAGTTATATTATAACAACTATAAAATTACTACAACACATTAACTGAAGCACTTTACTATAGTATAATTCAAAAACACTACTATAAATAGTATTTTTTCTGTGCATATGCTACAATAATATCAACACATTATACATATAGGCTATAGACCATTTCGAGGGATGTAAACAGTAACAATGGTCCTTATGTATTTCCTACATTTTGAATTTCCAAAGCTTCCAAGAATTCAAAAAGCACCACATATTGTTAAACAATGTTATGGCAGCCTTTTTAACATTAAGATATGATTAAATTGCCTCTTGTTACAGTTCTTAAATAGTTTGGTATCAAGCAGAAATGTTCACATTGAAATGGTCTATATAAGATAACACGGACGTGTTATTAATAAGATGAGCATTACTAAAAATAAAATCAACGGACGACATCCATGAGATGTTTCTGGATTTACGCAAAATGTAAACATTCAATTTGACGTCATTTTAATTCTTTCCATGCTGCCTGACACTATGCTTTTCAGCACTAAAACATCCAACTAAAACAACAGATTTGCAAATCAGACTTGCGCTGAAAGCTTTGATAAACTCCGTGAATGGATGATGGAGGCACCAAAAACACCACACCGTGCAGTTTATTGCACCATGTTTACGCGTTTCAGGTATACGCGTCTGACCCGAACATACGTTCAACACTGTTAAAATCATGCCGGGTACCACTGATGGTTCTTGACAAATGCAACAATTATTCTTGCCCCTTACTGTATATGCCCAGAACCAAGCTTAATAGAAAGCTCTTGTGTTCAGAACCAAGCCTCGAGCCTGATAATGGATTGTCCAGGTCCAAGCCATTTGTTTTATTTTTCTGAAAACCCTCCATCCATCCATCGCTCCCTCCCAGCAAACCTCACTCCACTGGAATCACCACTCGACTCACATAAGGGGTGTAATTTGGTTGCAACTTTGCAGCACCGACCGTAATAGTAGGTCTTTGCCGGACAAATTAGGAGCAATTAAACCCTTAAACAAGCGGCAGGTACAGAGTCACACGGACAAGAGCCTGTTATCCGATAGGGAGTGAAAGAGGGATGGCGAGATAGGGGGATTAAGCCTTTCATTTCCCTCGACGTCGCATGCCAGGCGCTCACCATTAACTAATTGAAGAGCGAGCCGTACCCGTGCCCCACCAGACCTTGTTTTATTCCAAGGCAATAATTACCAAAATGGCTTGATGATGTTATTATAATGTAAAGCGGACTTAATATCAAGACATTTTGCTTTATTTTGATAACAGCAATTACCGCCATTAGAGTCTCCTTGGGGATTAGTTAAACCTCCAGGAAGATCCTTTTATTGCTCAGAGGTTGTTCTGATGTCATAGCTCAGGAGCCTTTTTTTCTCTCTCTCTCCTGAATTCCTTAGGGGAAATACAAACAGAAACAAACGAGGCAATTAGTCTCAATTACCTCCGAATACATTTTGGTCTTTGAAGGATTTGTATGACGAGGAATGTTCGAATTGCGCATCAAAGCAGAGATTGAGATTTGGAATGCGTTCTGAAAACTCTTGGGTTCGTTATTTGATGTCAATGGATATATTTAAAGGGCTGATCATTAATGTCATTGAAATATTGGTGATTTAATGCCATTGGATATATTCAAAGAAGGGTGATTTAATCTTATTGGATATATTGAAATATTGGTGATTTAATGTCATTGAAATATTGGTGATTTAATGCCATTATATATATTGAACTATTGGTGATTTAATGTGATTGGATATATTGAAATATTGGTGATTTAATGTGATTGGATATATTAAAATATTGTTAAATATTGGTGATTTAATGTCATTGATATATTGAAATATTGGTGATTTAATGCCATTATATATATTGAACTAATAGTGATTTAATCTCATTGGATATATTGAACTATTGGTGATTTAACCTCATTGGATATATTAAACTATTGGTGATTTAATTTGATTGTATATATTGAACTATTGGAGATTTAATTTGATTGTATATATTGAACTATTGGTGATTTAATCTGATTGGATATATTGAAATATTGGTGATTTAATTTGATTGGATATATTGAACTATTGGTGATTTAATCTGATTGGATATATTGAAATATTGGTGATTTAATCTGATTGGATATCTTGAACTATTGGTGATTTAATCTGATTGTATATCTTGAACTATTGGTGATTTAATCTGATTGGATATATTGAAATATTGGTTATTTAATCTCATTGGATATATTGAAATATTGGTGATTTAATCTGATTGGATATATTGAGCCATTGGATATTTAATGTGATTGGATATATTGAAATATTGGTGATTTAATCTGATTGGATATATTGAACTATTGGTGATTTAATCTGATTAGATATATATAAACTATTGGTGATTTAATCTGATTGGATATATTGAACTATTGGAGATTTAATCTGATTGGATATATTGAACTATTGGAGATTTAATCTGATTGGATATATTGAAATATTGGTGATTTAATCTGATTGGATATATTGAACTATTGGTGATTTAATCTGATTGGATATATTGAACTATTGGTCATTTAATCTGATTGGATATATTGAAATATTGGTTATTTAATCTCATTGGATATATTGAAATATTGGTGATTTAATCTGATTGGATATATTGAGCCATTGGAGATTTAATGTGATTGGATATATTGAACTATTGGTGATTTAATCTGATTGGATATATTGAACTATTGGTCATTTAATCTGATTGGATATATTGAAATATTGGTGATTTAATCTGATTGGATATATTGAACTATTGGTGATTTAATCTGATTGGATATATTGAACTATTGGTCATTTAATCTGATTGGATATATTGAAATATTGGAGATTTAATCTGATTGGATATATTGAAATATTGGTGATTTAATCTGATTGGATATATTGAACTATTGGTGATTTAATATGATTGGATATATTAAACTATTGGTGATTTAATCTGATTGGATATATTGAAATATTGGTGATTTAATCTGATTAGATATATATAAACTATTGGTGATTTAATCTGATTGGATATATTAAACTATTGGTGATTTAATCTGATTGGATATATTGAAATATTGGTTATTTAATCTGACTGGATATATTGAAATATTGGTGATTTAATCTCATTGGAAATGTTTAAAAAAATCTAATATGTGGTTGCAAACAATTTATATGGGCTGAATTTAAACAAACAAATTAAATTTAGTAATGTTTAACTTAATTTGTTGGTTTAAATTCAGCCCATATAAATTGTTTGCAACCATTTAAAAATTAATTGTCCTTAAGGCTGAGTAAATATAGTGACTACATTTATATTTTGGGGAGAACTATCCCTTTAGCCTATAACTGTTTGGTAACTTGCTGGTTATTACTGGTTGTAATAATAAGTCATTGAAGTTCCCATGGTGCAGCACCTGCGATCTCTTTATCACTGACTGAGCGCTTCTGCTCGGGGAAGCTCATCCTCATTTGTTCTCTCGACTGGAGACCGACAAATAACTTTGACCTCCGTGGAGATGATGGAGAGACTGCCCTCCAGAGGACTGAGCTTTAATCGCATGCAAACTGTTGACTAGGACGCGCATCAAGTGTTACGTTTGATTTTTCTGCACATTTAATTAACAGATAGTGAGGAGTAGGATATTTTTATTTATCTGTCTCCGTTAAAGGAAACTATTAGATGTATTTGCAATTAATACAGTTGCACACGAAAAGTAAACCATGTGTTTGATGTTTATTAAAGTCGAGACAACACTATAATCTGCTCATCCATTATAATTCTATTCAATTCTATAGTTTTACTTATTACAAACATTTTGCTGACACATAATACTTTGTTTTTCGATGGATAGTGCCAATATATAAAGATTTAAAGTGACAATTAATTAATATATTCAGGTTCATCATTAAAAAAAGCGAGTCTTTAAATCCATCAAGGGATTTTTATTATACGCCTGACAATTTTTAGTGGTTTTTAAAAATTATATTATAAATGTAAACTAAAATTAAGGACACCAGCAGGACAGATACATAATCTAGCGCTTGTCTTCCTCAAAATCTCTCATAGAGTCATAGCCTTAAAGGTGTATAGCACGAATTTCATGTTAAATCTAATGCAAATGTGACAGCCAACTTATCCAGCATATCTTTTACGCAGTGGATGCAACCTTCCAGCTGCAACCCAGTACTGGGAAACACCCACACACTCCCATTCACACACATACTCTAAGGCCAATTTATTTTACTCAGTTCACCTATATCGCATGTCTTTGGACTGTGGGGGAAACCGGAGTACCCGGAGGAAACCCACGGCAGCACGTGGAGAACATGCAAACTTCACATAGAAATGCCAACTGACCCAGCCAGTGACTCGAACCATCGACAGTGCTAACCACAGATAGATACATAATATAGTCTGTTATGCGGTTTGCACTGCTTATATTGGCCAAAGACAAAACGTCCCATTCTAGCATGTTATTAAGTGTTTTTATATACCACTTTGTTGTTTTAAATAACATTTTATGTATATAAAATGCTAAAACAGGGGTAAAATAACATTTTATCATCATTCAGGCAAAAGTGAAATGACTATTCTGATCTGCAATATATATGAGGTAATATATACGTTTATATTATATTAATTTTTAAGTGTATAGACCATTTCATTGTGGTCATGTCTTTGGCCCATGACCATTTCCTGCTTGCTATCAAACCATTTCATAACCGTAACAAGAGGCAATTCAATCATAATTTAATGTTAAAATACCAGTCATAACATTATTTATCAATATGTGGCTCTTTTTGGATTCTCGGAAGCTGTAGAAATGAAAAATGTAAAACATGACATACGTTGGGACCATTGTTTTTGTTTACATCTCTCAAAATGGTCTATATTCATTTATTGACTAAACAATTATATGATCACTTAGTCTAGACAACATGTTTTTTAGTTCACGTTAATCATGTTCTAACTTAATTTTTCGTTACACAGACTGTTTTAAGTCAGTTTAATGTAATGTAAATTCAAATTGCTCATAAGGTTTATTTGATTCAGCTTAAAAATTCAAGGCAGCCTGTATTTTTTACAATGTACACAATGATAATGCAGTTTATCCTTTTTATTTTAACTTATTAAAAACTGTTTGCTGACAAATAAACCCAGTAATTTTAGGTAAAAAAGAAACAATTATTTTAAAAGAAAAGTCTTTTAAAATCTCATCAAATGATCTTGTAAATATGGCTGACAAGATTTCTTGGTATATAAAGTATTGATACACTTAATTACATTTAGTTGGTGTGTTTTATTAATCATAAATAATCCCCAAAATAAAAGAAAACTAAACAGTATACACTGTAAAAAATATCTGTATCTTGTGATTCACAAGTGTTTTTAGTTTATTTACGTTTGTGAATAGCATACATTTAATGTAAAAAATTCAACTCTACAGTTTATCAAAGTGACTTTTTTGACATTTTAATAGTTTGACATCATATAATGTAAATATAAATGTATTATATAAACATAATAAAATGCTAAAATAGGGGTGAAATAATATTCTATCTTCATTCAGGCAAAACTCAAATCTTTATTCTGACGTGTACCTACTAAAATCTCTATATATGTGATAATACTGTTTAACTTTTCTATTTTAAATTATTAAAAACTTTTTGCTGACAAATAAAAGTGGTTTGAAAAAACCACAGTGGTAAAACAGTGGTTTGAATAGTGGCAAACTACAATAAGAAACGAATATTAAACAACATACACTAAAAATATATGCTAATTAAATGCTTCCATATGTGATTCACAAGTGTTTTTAGTTTATTTACGTTTGTGAATTGCATTATGGGATGTTGATCTTTCCTCTGTCGACTTTTAATGTTGAAAATTCAACTCTACAGTTTAAGAAAGTGACTTTTATTGACATTTTAGTAGATTGAAATAATATATTGCATAAGAAATATTAAAATATAGACAAATAAGTCTGTAAAACAACAGAAAATGCACTTGCAGTTTATCACAAGGTTTTTGTACCAACCAACCCAGTCCATATATCACTTTAAACTATTAAAATGTTAATAAAAGTCACTATTTCCAACTTTTGAAGGCTGAAATTTATTGGAAGAAAGATCAAGGTCCAATAATGCAATTCAAAAGCATAAATAATGGTATAAATAATTCTATCTATCTATCTATCTATCTATCTATCTATCTATCTATCTATCTATCTGTCTGTCTGTCTGTCTGTCTGTCTGTCTGTCTGTCTGTCTGTCTGTCTGTCTGTCTGTCTGTCTGTCTGTCTGTCTGTCTGTCTGTCTGTCTGTCTGTCTAATTTTTAAGTACAAAACGAACATAAGTAAAATGAGGACAGCCATTTGCAATGTTTAAATCATTCATGGCTAAAAACTCCAGACAATAGTGCGCAACCAATAAAATAACCTGATCACGATAATCTCTGCGCTTATGAACTTATACCTATATAAAGTATTGATACACTTAATTACTTTTTAGTTGGTGTGTTTTATCAATCATTAAAAAATCCCCAAAATAAAAGAAAATTAAACAGCATACACTGTAAATATATCTGTTAATTAAATATCTGTTTCTGTATCTTATGATTCACAAGTGTTTTTAAGTTTATTTACGTTTGTGAATTGCATTATGGGATGTTGATCTCTGCTCTGTTGACTTTTGATGCTGAAAATTCAATTCTACAATTTAACAAAGTGACTTTTAATGACATTTTAGTAGTTTTAAATAATATATTGTATAAGAAATAATAAAATATAGAGGAATAAGTCTAATAACAGAAAAATGCAGTTTATTACAAGGTTTTTGTACCAACCAACCAAGTCAATATATCGCTTTAAACTATTAAAATGTTAATAAAAGTCACTATTTCCAACTTTTGAAGGTTAAAATTTGTTGGAAGAAAGATCAAGGTCCAATAAGGCAATTCAAAAGCATAAATAATGGTATAAATAATCTATCTATCTATCTATCTATCTATCTATCTATCTATCTATCTATCTATCTATCTATCTATCTATCTATCTATCTATCTATCTATCTATCTATCTATCTATCTATCTATCTATCTATCTATCTATCTATCTATCTATCTATCTATCTATCTATCTATCTATCTATCTATCAAGTACAAAATCTTCAAGTACAAGCATGCAGCACAAAGTATTCATATAGAATTAAATGAACATAAGTAAAACGAGGACAGCTATGTGCAATGTTTAAATCATTCATGACTAAAACCTCCTGACAATAGTGCGCAACCAAAAAAATAACCGGATCACCGATAATCTCTGCGCTTATGAATTTATACCTCGTCCCTGACAAAAGTTTGAAATATCAATAATAAAACCCCATTTAGCTACTCAAGTCATGCCCGGGGCTATTCTGGCATGCTGTTTTTGTTCGGGCGACCAGCAGCTGCCAGATTCACCGGGGCTCCTTTTCTCACACCATTTGTTTTGGCTCCTCTCAATTGTGAGTAATAAAATAAAATTAAGTGAGCATTAAGTTCATTGGGTTTGGGGGTCAATGGCTTCCGTATGGTGTGAATTATTCATGGTTGGAGACTGTATTGGTTGGAGACAGGTTGAAGTGCATGCTGGTCCCTGTTGCCCCCGCTTGTCTGTATGGAGGGGTCTGTCGTGAGCTAACAGTGAAACAGGATTTAGAGTCCCACTGGGATTTGCCTTATAGCTGCGACGGGGCCGTTTTTGGCTGTCCCCCTCCTAGATCTACCCTGGGGCTACGGCGACACAGACTGCAACGTATCCTGCTTTTATGAGGCACGGATCTGAAAAGTATCCTTCATCTGCTGCTCAGCCACCAGCTCTTGTTGCGGGAGGCCGGTGTTGCATTGTTAAAAGCAGACACTGCAATTTTGGATGCATTAAATATGCAGTCCAACTCCAAATTAGTAGCCGAAAGGACTGAATTGAATTCTTTTTAAAAATATTTCCCTTCACTATAAAATATTTTACCTTATATTTACAGTTACAGTTAAATTACTGGCTAATGATTGCATTACTTTCACAGTAAGGTACTGTATGTAAATTCACAGTAAATTACTGTAATTTACAATAGTAATATACAATAATTCTGTTAATATTTCTAAATATCAAAAAAGTGCCTGTACTAGCATAAAAGTTAATGTGTATTAATTTCTATGTTGAATAAAATATTAATAGTATAGTAAAATAATAATTCCTATAACTAACGTGCAAAAGATATAGCCATTTTTACAGCTATTTGCTGTAATCATGATGCCTGCCTTAATTTCACAGTAAAATTCTGAATACGACAAATTAAACAGTTAAATCCTGTAGAGTGACACTAATGTAATTTACTGTGAAAAATTACAGTAACATATTGTGAAATTCTGGGAATTTATTACAGTGTTTATAAGTGCTGTTTTTGACACATTTTTAAACCTAATTGTTTTACAGTTTTTCTCATTTGGTTTAGTGTTTTGGCTCATTTCTTGAGACAGGAATTACATTACATTGTTTTGTAAAACAGTCTTACAGTTCAGCACAACACTTTAGCGCACTTGCAAAAGCTCATATATTTCCCAAAACTCTTCACTTGTGTGTCAAAACTAAATTTCCTTCTCATTTAAACAGTCAGTGCCCCCATAATCCATTGTCTCTCACTGCAAGTTAAAATGTTTAGTTGTTTAGTCACTAGAGCAGTGTTTCCCAACCCTGTTCCTGAAGGCACACCAACAGTACACATTTTCAACCTCTCCCTAATCAAACACACCTGAATCAACTTATCATAACATCAGAAGAGACTCCAACACCTGAAGTTAATGGGTCAGAAAAGGGAGACATCCAAAATATGTACTGTTGGTGTGCCTCCAGGAACAGGGTTGGGAAACACTGCACTAGAGGACCATTGAAATATCCCTCATGTCCACCTTTCAGTCTTAACCCAGTTTTTGAAAATGGTTACTCTACTGCTTTTTGTCTTTTGACAGAATGTAATTGTGTATAAAACTAAATAAATTTTTTAAATAAGATTTATCAAATTTATAAAAAGGATTTTTAGTTTACAGTTTTTTACAATTGCTATGACAGTTTTTTCAATATATTTAACATGTTTCCTAAACTCTTAACATACCAACACACCTAAAACACACAATTGGCTAAAAGATTAATTTCATGCTCAAAATCACACATTGTAAACTAAACCTTTAAACTACTTTTCAAAATACAGTAAACTCACACAATACACCATGTCTAACAAAGCACTGCAAACATGCTTCAAAATGTAATAATTGTTCTAAACACTAACACATGTTCTCCTCCAACAGGAACATTTAGTCAATCAGAACACATTGACAATAAAACACTATCATCAGCTAACATGACAGAAACTGCATTATTTTACGCATGTGTCAGGTCTGCCTCAACACAATCTCATGGCAATTCGTAACTTTTTGATTTAGTGGCTAATTTGTATGAATTCGTACGATTTAATTCGTACATTTTTGTGCGATTTGCTCATCCCCCAATGACGGTTGGGTTTAGGGGTGGGGTTAGGTGCCACGCCTCCTTTTTAAAATCGTACAATTTCGTGCGACTGAACTCGTACGAATTTGTACGAATTAGCCACTAAACTGACAAAACGTAAAATACTTAAGTTTTCTCGTGAGATCAGGCTGTCTGCCCTTATATTTTAAGCCTCTCTACAGTTTTGCTTTGTTGGGTTTAGTTATTGGGTCTTATGCTACAGAAATTCAATACAAAAAATTAAGAAAAATAATTACTTCATAAAATAGTTTACGTAAAAAAAACAGACACAGAATTTCCGCAGTACAGACTTTATTTGCAAAAGGACGTTACTGCAAGATATACAAACAAAAAAAAACACTAGAATTATAATAAAAAACAAAAAAAACAAAGTAATCTTCTATCCTGCCCGATCTTCTGCATTTGCCCGGCTTCTTCTTCTCTGGCCCGGCACGGTAACAGTGGTCCTTTGGCCTATTATGTTTCACCCACGGCAACACCTTTTCGCCAAGTTGAAGCCAGCCTCTTCAACATAGATACTTTCATATGGGACTTGACAACACAATCTCATGGCAATTCGTAACTTTTTGATTTAGTGGTTAATTCGTACGAATTCGTACGATCTAATTCGTACAATTTAGTACGATTTGCTCATCCCCCAATGACGGTTGGGTTTAGGGGTGGGGTTAGGTGCCACACCTCCTTTTTAAAATCGTACAATTTCGTACGACTGAACTCGTACGAATTCGTACGAATTAGCCACTATACTGACAAAAAGTAAAATACTTACGTTTTCTCGTGAGATCAGGCTGTCTGCCCTTATATTTTAAGCCTCTCTACAGTTTTGTTTTGTTGGGTTTAGTTGTTGGGTCTTATGCTACAGACATTCAATACAAAAAACTAAGAAAAAAAATAGCTTCATAAAATAGTTTACGTAAAAAAACAGACACAGAATTTCCGCAGTACAGACTTTATTTGCAAAAGGACATCACTGCAAGAAATACCAACAAAACAAAAACACTGGAATTATAATAAAAAAAAACAAAAACAAAGTAATCTTCTATCCTGCCCCATCTTCTGCATTTGCCCGGCTTCTTCTTCTCTGGCCCGGCACGGTAACTGTGGTCCTTTGGCCTATTATGTTTCACCTACAGCAATGCCTTTTCGCCAAGTTGAAGCCAGCCTCTTCAACATAGATACTTTCATATGGGACTTGATTGATCTCCAACTCCATGACTCTCTAAAAGTAATTAGACACAGTGCATGTAAATGCTGTACTGTATATCTACTGTATGCACTAATGAACTCCAGGTTTATAGAGTAGTTTACGGCAAAACACACTGTGTATAGTACAGTAATGACTGTATTGCATAACTTTACCTGGACGCATTGGTGACGGAGTTCTTTGATGCACTCACTGTTCATTTCAAAAACCTCATAAGTCCTCATTTACTGTAGAACATGTGATCACGTGATTGGAAAAACCTCAACACATGAGTGTGTTTTCTAGCTGGGAATCAGCTGTGATATACATACACAACTGCAATAAACAGTTTCTTATTGGCATTGGAATGAAACACAGGGACTATTGTGTTTCAATTCACAATATGAACAGCTGCTCACTTTGACTTTAGCCTATATAAGTTCTGTTTAGAACATGATGTTATCTGTTCTGACTTACCATGTTAAAGCATTTGTAAATTTGACTGTAAAATTACATTGTTTTGTTCTTGGTTGAGCTTGGGTGTAAAAGAAGTTCAAGCATTTTAATTTAGTGTTAACTGGATGCATTTTGTGTCAAAGCAACAAGAAATGTGTTAATTGTATAGCCTACAAAGACGGATGTTGTGCTAATCAGGTTAAGAGTTTAGGAAACTTGGTGATGTTTTGTAAACAAATTTCAGGAGGAGCACGCGCAGAAGTTTCAGTATCAAATACGTCATTGATAGTTATTCTATTATCCAATCAGTTCTTGACCAAACCCCTATATATACCAAAGCTGTCTTACCTGCAGCATCTTACGACTTTAGCATCCCTCCACCACCCCAACACCTCACCTCTTAAGCATTACAATCCCGGGGGGAGCGTTCTGGGGCCGGGCTAGATACTTCGCTCGAATCCCAATTCCTCTCTGTTTGCTGATAAGGGGAATAACTCGAGTTAGGGTGTCTCCCCTCTCCCCGGACAGCACGCCAAATACGCTTTATTCTGAAACGATTGCAAGTGTGAACTCGTGAATTAAGTGTATTGAAAAAACTGTCATAGCGATTGTAAAAACCTAAGAGTAGCCTCCAAATTTTGACAACACACATTGCACTCACACTGCCAAGGAAATTGTAACCATTATCAATCACACACATAAAATAATTTCCATACATCAGAATAAAACTAAATATACTGTAATATAAACACACAACAAAAAACAATGAAAATGATCTGCAGCCTACAGTGCTTGATTGGTCATCTGAGATGTGTGAAATTCCTCCTTTGTTAGTCGAGTTCTAGTTTCAGCTGACTGTCAATTGCTGTAATAAGTGTATCAAATGTTTCACAGATTCATATATGGTATTCATGCTATTATGTTCTTGACTGTTTTTGACAATTGAACAGACTATTGTGCATGTGATGACTTATACAATGAAATGACGCTGACATATTTAGGAGCAAAACAACCATTGAACTGAGAATCAACAATCAGTTTAGATCAACTAGATCTATTCACTTGGAAATTGTGCTAAATGTCGGCTACATGTACTTAATCATTTGCAAAGATGTACTTAGACATTTGCAATTTGATGAAATGAATGAGAAAATCAAGTCTGTTGTGAACAACTGCCAAGTGGTTTGGAGGTTTGTCCATGTTGTTTTGAGAATGTAATTCCTGTTTAAAGAAATGAGCCAAACCAATAGAGAAAAACTGTAATAACTAATTTCTAATTAATTTAATTTAGTCTTCGCCATGATGACTACATATTTTACTTGGTATTTTGCAGGATACTTAAAGCTTAACTAGAATAATTAGGAAAACACTGCAAAAAATATCTGTAAATTAGTAGTTTTCAGTATTTTGAGAATCATATTTTTATTTTACTCCCTCCCCTTATGCTTTTGAATTGCATTATGAGACCTTGATCTTACTTCCAACAAACCGAAACCTTCAAAAGCTGGAAAAAGTGACTTTTATTAACCTTTCTAATAGTTTAAAGTGACATATTGACTGGGTTGGTTGGCACAAAAAATGTATGATCATGTTTTGTCAGGCTGTTTTTGAGAGCTTAGTAAGGTACTCATTATCATTATTACAAGTATTTCTACCACCGCCATTATTCTGATTGCTGTAGTAGTAGTAGTCATTGTTGTAGTAGCGATTGTAGTTGTAGTAGTTTTTGTAGTAGTAGATGTTGTTGGTAAAGTGGTATCAGAAGTAGTAGAGGTGTTGTTGTAATAGTAGTAGTAGTAGTAGTAGTTGTTGTTGTTTTCGGTGTAGTAGTATCAGAAGTAGTAGATGTTGTCGATGTAGATGTTGTAGTAGCAGTCATTGCTGTAGGAGTATCAGTAGTAGTAGTAGCAATAGATGCTGTTGTAGTAGTATCAGTAGTAGTAGATGTTGTTGTTGTAGTAGTATCAGTTGTAGTAGACGCTGTAGTAGTATCAGTAGTAGTAGTCATTGTTGTAGTAGTATCAGTTGTAGTAGTAGTATCAGTAGTAGTAGATGTTGTTGTTGTAGTAGTATCAGTTGTAGTAGATGCTGTAGTAGTATCAGTAGTAGTAGTCATTGTTGTAGTAGTATCAGTTGTAGTGGACGCTGTAATAGTATCAGTAGTAGTAGTCGTTGTTGTAGTAGTATCAGTTGTAGTAGATGCTGTAGTAGTCTCAGTAGTGGTAGATGTTGTAGTAGTATCAGTTATAGTAGACGCTGAAGTAGTATCATTAGTAGTAGTCATTGTTGTAGTAGTCTTAGTAGTAGTAGATGTTGTTGTAGTCGTATCAGTAGTAGTAGTCATTGTAGTAGCAGTAGTAGTAGTCATTGTAGTATCAGTAGTAGTAGTCATTGTAGTATCAGTAGTAGTAGTCATTGTAGTAGCAGTAGTAGTAGTCATTGTAGTAGTAGTCATTGTAGTATCAGGAATAGTAGTCATTGTAGTTGCAGTAGTAGTAGTAGTCATTGTAGTATCAGTAGTAGTAGGCATTGTAGTAGCAGTAGTAGTAGTCATTGTAGTACCAGTAGTAGTAGGCATTGTAGTAGCAGTAGTAGTAGTCATTGTAGTATCAGTAGTAGTAGTCATTGTAGTAGCAGTAGTAGTAGTCATTGTAGTATCAGTAGTAGTAGGCATTGTAGTAGCAGTAGTAGTAGTCATTGTAGTATCAGTAGTAGTAGGCATTGTAGTAGCAGTAGTAGTAGTCATTGTAGTATCAGTAGTAGTAGGCATTGTAGTAGCAGTAGTAGTAGGCATTGTAGTAGTAGTTGTGGTTGTGGCTGTAGTAGCAGTAGTAGTAGTTGTAATATTAGTAACTCTCTGTAGTAGTAGTTGGTGTAGTACTTGTGATTTATTATTATTGTTGTCGTCAGTTATTATTACTGTTGTCCTTTTTCTGTCACTATCATACATTACTAGCATTGTTGTCACTCCTTACCACTGACTGGTTTCTTTCTATCTGTTTTATTTATATCTATGATACTTGCTTCATTTAATGACTGTTATTGTCCCTTATGTATGTACTCTGACCTGTCCACCAAGTTACCTTTACATGCACACACACACACACACATGCACAAATACACACTCACTTGTATTGTATCTGTATTGTTGTTGTTTTTGGTGTTTTTTATTGGTTTCATTTACTTTGTATTTGTATGATCCTAATTTGTGTACCTTTCTCATTAAAAAAATATAAAATAAATGTAAAAATCACATTTACGTTAACACATATAGTCATACAAAGTATTTTGGATGTTTAATGTGTAGGTTTTCATACTTAATGAAATACGGAGGTTTACCAGAAAAAAAAATGAATCAGAAATTATAAAGAGTTAGAAATGTCATTTGTTTTAATACCACTGGCAACTACGCTAAAAATCATAAGCGCCACTGAAAGAGATATTCATAAATCAAAACAGCACAAACCATTAGGAGGACAAATCTGACCCCTTAAATTGCATTGCCAGCTAATTTCTAACCTTATGTAATGTATGTGTCATCTTTTATGCTCGCTTCTTAAATATAGCCAAATCAATACATTAAATTAGAACAACGAGGCATTATAGGAGCAAACAAATGAAATCAGTCCCATTGAAATCCATTATTGCACTGCAGAGGTGGCACAGGACCTGCATCTGAAGTGCCATTTAGATGTATTTACACAAGCTGTTTAATGCAACTCAGAGGCATTTACACAGCGATTAAAAATGCATAAATAACAGCACTACATTATTGTTTTGAATACAACTTTAAAACATGCAATGATATAAAAAGTTTAAAATTACCTTTTTTTGCCAGTAGGTGGAGGCAAAGAGTTAGCCGTTGAATTCAAGTGTTCAAAATGGCTGATTCGTGCATCAATTTATTTGCCAGGCTTGTTCAGAATGAATATTTATTCATTCATTCATTTTCCTTCAGCTTAGTCCATGATTTATCAAGGGTCACCACAGCGGAATGAACCACCAACTATTCCAGCTGATGTATTACCAAGTTGATGCTCTTCCACCTGCAACCTAGTACTAGGAAACACACATACACTCTCATATTCACGCACGCACACACACTATGGACATTTTAGTTTATTCAATTCACCTACTGTGTAGCGCATGTGTTTGGATTGTGGAGGAAACTGGAGAACCAGGAGAAACCCACGCCAACGAGGGGAGAACATGCAAACTCCACATAGAAATGCCAATTGGCCAAGCCGGGGCTCAAACCAGCGACCTTCTTGCTGTGAGGCGATCATGCTACCCACTGAGCCACCATGCTGCCCCCAACAAATATTTATATTTGCTTTAAATATTTGTATGCATGCTGACTGGAATCCAATCGTATTTAAAAGTGTGAACTGCATTAAAAGGAAAGAAAAGCACTTACAGATTCATTTTGTTTCATATGTAGTTTAAAATCCTCCTCAAACTGCATTTCAGGATATCTGTTTCCGTCTGATCACTCTAATCAGATTTACGCGTAGCTTTTAATTAAACACTACACTTTTTTTGACACATTTTACAACTCACCTAGAGTTAAACAGTTGAGTTTGACCATTGTTTTGAATCCATTTAGCCGATCTCTGGGTCTGGTGGGAGCACTTTTAGCTCAGCTTAGCATAGATCACATTAGTAACTGTAATTAAAAAATAAATACAATGCATTAGTAAAAATCTGTTTTAAAATGAGACTATTTAACAAATTAAAATGACCACACTTCACAATAAGGTTTAATTAGTTACGAAATGAACTAATAATGAACAATATTTGTCCAGCATTTATTAATCCTAGCTTAACATTTACTAACGCATTATTAAAATCAAAAGAAATGCTTGTAATAGTTAGTTAACATAAATCAATTCAATTCACCTTTATTTGTATAGCGCTTTTTTCAATGTAGATTGTGTCAAAGCAGCTTCACATAAAAGGTCATAGTAAATAGGAACAGTGTAGTTCAGTTTATAGTGTTTAAGTTCAGTTCAGTTTAGCTCAGTTCAGTGTGGTTTAATAATCACTACAGAGAGTCCAAATACTGAAGAGCAAACCCAACAATGCGCAGCTCTAAAGATCCCGAACCATGCAAGCCAGTGTCGACAGCGGAGAGGGGAAAAAAATTCACTAATTGGCGAAGTGAAGAAAAAAAACCTTGAGAGAAACCAGACTCAGTTGGGCACGAAGCTGGAAGCTGGCCTCAGCGAAGATTCGTCTGTCCCTGGAGCGTCACAGGAGTCTCATGTTCTCCACTCCTCCATGACCACCACAGTAGCTGCTCAGGATATGGCCTGGTCCAGGATATGGAAACCTTGGGATCATCTCGTCGTTGGTCTTGGATCGAATCAGTGACTCTGCATAGTCTGATGGCCTCGGGAAGAGTATCCCCAGGTGGAAATGGAGAATAAAGAAAATAATAAGCGTAGCTGCTGTTCATAGTTTATATAAACAAGATGCAGAACCTGTGTGGAAACCCGCTAAGTGATGCACTGAGTGTATGCTTTACTAAACAGATCGGTCTTTAATCTAGTTTTGAATTGGGAGAGTGTGTCTGAGCCTCGGACATTATCAGGAAGGCTATTCCAGAGTTTAGGAGCCATAAATGAGAAGGCTCGACCTCCTTTACTTGACTTTGCTTTTCTAGGTACTACCAGAAGGCTTGAGTTTTGAGATCTTAAAGAGGGAGTTGGATTGTAGCGAGACAGAAGGTTGGTTAGATAAACAGGAGCTAGATTATTTAAAGCTTTATAGGTAAGAAGCAATATTTTTAATTTATTACGAAACTTAACATACTGTGAACTAACAACGAATGGCTTTATTTTCATTAACTAACGTTAACAGAGATAAATAAATACTGTAATAAATGCATTGTTCACTGTTATCATGTTAGTAAATGCGTTAACTAATACAAACTTATTGTAAAGTGTTACCAATAAAATCAACATGGGCTCATTCTAAAAACGTAGCCCTAAATACATTTCTGGAGACAGCGAATTATGTATCCAGAAGTACGTATGGCTGCATTTCATCTTTTAAGCAAACACTACAAGGTGGTATGACACCGTTCCTTTTCACACTTACCAGCTGATTGCTTACTTCCGTGTGGACGGCTTTTCCACTGTTAACAGTTTGCCCAGTGGCTCACCCGGTACGTTAGTAGACTTGAGACGCAGAGCATAGTTGACCACGACGATGGGGATCGATTCCGGTGAAGAACAATTCCAAAAAGCAGGTAAAACGAAAACAATTGCCAAAAAATAAAATAAACAAGAAAATAACAGGGTGAGAATGTGGTAAAATCTGAAAACATGGTAAAAATCAGGCTGCTGCAAGGGCTTTTACTATTTCTGGATTGCTTTTCAAAACACTGGCGGTTGGGTTTAGGGATGTAGGTGAGCGCTGGTCAATCAGGGATTTTGAAAACACTATCGGATGGGTTTAGGGAAGGGAGAGGGTGGGAGGATCGGTAGGTCGATCTGTCAGTCGACAGCGGCCTCTGGTGGATTTATGTGAGAACAGCAGACACGAATGACACTCGCGAGAGAAATTTGAGATCTGAAAAAGCGTACACAGCGCCCTCTGGAGGATTCCCGAAAACAAAAACTGCAAAAACGTAGCTCCTGGTATGTATTTGCTGCTCTCCAGAAATGTATACAGGGGTACGTAATCAGAATGAGCCTGGGTTGAAAAAAATGATAGCAATTGAAAATAATAACAATTACATAAAAAAAAACATGTATCAATTTTAATTCTGACTTATCATTTTATAAATCAATTATGTTAACGGTGCAAGAGTTTACATGCTAAACTAGACGTTTTCTCACATGCTAACATGGGATAAACAAGTGTTAATTTACCAGGGAGCCATTTATTTTGAAAATTGTCCAAAAAAATCATATCTAAGACTCTTAATATCTCATTGTGAGTCTGAATTGCCATTTGATGTGAATCCATTTGTTCTGGTACAGCAAGGATTGAGAAGTCATCCTTTTTTCCCCCCGTTTGGCACTAAAAGCTCTGACATACGCTTCAAAAGGGGTTTGTCTTTATCCATGCAAGTTAGTTTCCAATTCAGTGGACATTTGGTCTTTAAAAAAATGGTGGGTCAAACCAATGAATTTAATGAACTCCCAGACACAAAGGAAGCTGTTTTGCCATTTGAACCCCCATAAAGGCAGATAGGCAGGTCAGCAAAGTTCTTTCAAGAGGTTTGTACACATATGTGACAATGTTGAGAATGCAGACCTCTTCAGTCTCCCCCATTGACGAGATTGTTCAAAGTGTTGGGGACGGCGGCGATGGTCCTGTCAGCCGAGGTTTCGCCATTGTTCTTGCAATTTGAGCCAGTTCCTCTTTCACTGCCCCAAAAACACAAAAAGTGGAGGAATGCAAACCACATTTTCCACCTCTCAAGAGTGACTGGCCATGCAAAACCGGTCTGAGAAGCTGCTCAGATGTTTGCGGCGTATACAGAAAAGCTGTGTTCCACTTTTACAGATGCTCTGATTCTTGAAATGCTCCTTTTATCCGCATCTTCTTTTTGGGAGGGGAGGAATCAAAAGGGAGGTGCACAGGATTAAAGGATGACGGATGGGTGGGCGTTTGATTGCAATCACCTGCTATCTGTGTCCACGCTTTAATCGATTGATTGAAGTGTTGACGTTTTTACACAGTGGTGTGAAGGAAAAAAAGGCTGGGTGAAATCAAAATAGGTTTATTTTCCCAGCGCAGGTTGTTATTCTTAGATGAACAATTATTTGTGCAAGTTAATGCATTGAACAACCATGTTTGTTTTGGTAATCTTCATTCAAAGTCTGAACTTCTGCGTTTGGAGCGGCGGTTATTCTCTGATGACACTTCAGGCATAATATTCTTAGCCATACCCTTCTTACTGTTTGCTATGAGGGAACGATGTATCAATCAAGGAAAGATCATGCATCAATTGGAATCCTGACTTATTATCATTTTATAAATCTATTATTTGTTAATAGTGCATGCTACAATAGACATTTTCTCACATGCTAACATGGGATAAACACGTGCTAATTTACCAGGGAGCCATTTATTAAAAAAATTGTCAAAACAAATCATGTCCAAGGCACTGAGTACATTTGATGTACTCAGTGCTCAGCATATATAAGTACACCCCTCATAAATCTCTCTTTTAAATTCATATCTTTAATAGGAAGCTATACAAAATTATATTTGTGCATATACATTAGATTAGTCAGTACTTCTAATTAGTAGAAGCCAAATCTGGAGATTATCTTACAAAATAACTTGCGATAACGGTCCAAAAACTAGTACAGCCAAATTTATGTTATAGAAAAATATTAAATACAAATTTAAAAAAGAGGAAAAATCAAGAGAAGCAAAAAAATATTAAATTTAGTTGAAATTTTGTAGGTTGTAATTTATTGCAATATTTTACTTGAATTTAATTGTATTATTTTCAATTTCTTAATATGTTTGGTGACTAAAATATTATTTTAATAAATATACCTGTTTAATAAATCTGTTTTGTTTAAATGCACCAATACATTGCCTATAGTAATTTAGTAATTTATTAATTTAACAGAGACAATGCTTATTAATAAACAGTGAGACTGTAAATAAGCCAGAGTTAGCCACGGGGGCTAATTTTCATCAGTTGCCCCCTGCCAGATTTTAAAATCAAAAAACACATCATCACACATACAGAAACAGTAAAGTTACAGATAACAACAGGATAAAACATGTAATCTTCTTTATTTCTTTAGCCATTTCTTATATTCACTGAGAAATGGATAAACATATTCATTTTCAAAATGGGGGAGTGTACTCAATTACGCTGAGCACTGTATATCAATATACTGAAATAAAAGTTTCAGTTAAGTTCCGGTTCGTGTGGAGTTTAGGTATACTCATCATTAGGGCCAGACAAAATCTTCTGACATTTTTTGTTATTTCTGCGCAGAATTTTGTAAAAATTCTGTGGGTTTTTGCGGAATGATTTTAGGAGTATCATAACTAAAAACTTAAAATACTAAATAAAAATAATACATTTTAAGCTTGTATTTAAACTTTACAATTCAAATTCAATTAGATCCACTTAATTTGTAAGCAAAGCAAGTCTCTGATCTAATATATCTCTACTAAAAGACAGAAAATATTACTTTATAAATTGTATTGTACATTTACATTTACATTTACATTTAATCATTTAGCAGATGCTTTTATCCAAAGCGACTTACAAATGAGGACAAGGAAGCAATTTACTCAACTATAAGAGCAGCAGCAAATAAGTGCTATAGACAAGTTTCAGGTGTGTAAAGTCTAAGAAGCAAAGCATTAGTAATGTTTTTTATTTATTTATTTATTTTATTATTTTTTATTTTGAGAGAGTACAGTTAGTGGTATAGCCAGAGAGGCAGTTAAGATTAGGAAGGAAAGTGGAGACTTGGAAAGTGGAGAATTGTAAACAAATCATATGCACATTTTCATATTTGTCAATAATATTCATTCATTCATTCATTCATTTTCTTTTCGGCTTAGTTCCTTTAATAATCAGGCGTCACCACAGTGAAATGAACCGCCAACATATCCAGCACATGTTTCACGCAGAGGATGCCCTTCCAGCTGCAACCTATCTCTGGGAAACATCCATTCACACTCATACACTACAGACAATTTAGCCTACCCAATTCACCTGTACTGCATGTCTTTGGACTGTGGGGGAAACCGGAGCACCCGGAGGAAACCCACGCGAACGCAGGGAGAACATGCAAACTCCACACAGAAACGCCAAATGACCCAGCCGAGGTTCAAACCAGCGACCTTTTTGCTGTGAGGCGACAGCACTACCTACTGCGCCATTGCATCGCCCTGTCAATAATATTACTGATATCAATTTAAAAACTGAACAAATATACATTTACCCACATTTACACAAGTAAATAAATGGACTCAACGATGGGTTTCAGTGGGTTTCTGCACCAGCAGATTCCGTGTGGGCCTACCTATCAGTTTGCCCACTTTTGTTTTTAAAGAAAAGTAACTAGATTAATGTTAACACTTCATTTTGATGGTGCATTTGAGTATCAGTAGACTGTCTGCTTAATATCTGCTCATACTGCTCCTTCAACAGACATTTAACTGACTATAAGACACTTTGCAAGTACATGTCAACTTACACTAACCCTAACCCAACCCTAACCTCAACCTAACAGTCTACTTATAATCTAATGAGAATTAGTTGGCATGTAGATGCAGTGTAATTTAAACTCAACAAATGGACCATTAAAATAAAGTGTGACAAGATTAAGTAAGTAGATTAAGTAACTAGTCTAATTATTTAATTCCAAAATTAATGGTAAAAAGATGAGGAGAATTTTTATTATACACTGATGCAGAAATAACACACACTTGTATAAATCTGTTAATAGAGATTCATAATTCATCCAAAAATAAAAATATACTCACACTCCTTCAGACTTTAGAGCAGGTGTGCCCAAACCTTCTCTTATGATGGGCCAAAATCCAAAATGTTTCTTATGATGGGCCAAAAAATACCAAACTGTATAACACAGTTTCCATGAGTAATTTCCTAATTTATTTCCTAATATTTTAAAATAACTGCATAATGTACAGTAAAAAACATAAACAATTAACACAATGGAGTTCAGTGCTGAATACACTAAGATGCACCTACCTTCGTCTTGATTTGCTCGCTGATGTCTCGCGCATTGCCCTGATATTCGTCGAGTGACAGTATTTACATTTTTAAAAATCAGATTAATTTACAAAACAAATCAAATTACGAAACAAACAAACAAACAAAAGTTGCTTTAAATTTCAAAATGACGATCTGTCAAGGATAATTGCCCATTCTCCCATTCCTGTCAAATGGGATGGTGGGCCAAACCAATGTTAGCATGGGCCAACTGTGGTCCGTGGGCCCCAGTTTGTATATATATATTATAATATTATATTTAATATATTATCATATAATAATTATATTATAGGTATAATTTTACATTTGATTATTGATTACAGTGGGTAGCACGATCGCCAAGAAGGTCACTGGTTCGAGCCCCGGCTGGGTCAGTTGGCGTTTCTGTGTGGAGTTTGCATGTTCTCCCTGTTCATGTGGGTTTCCTCCGGGTGCTCCGGTTTCCCCCACAGTGCAAAGATATACGCTATAGGGTATTGGGTAAGCTACATTGGCGTAGTGTATGAGTGTGAATGCAAGAGTGTATGGGTGTTTCTCAGTGTTGGGTTGCAGCTGGAAGGGCATTCGCTGTGTAAGACATATGCTGGATAAGTTGGCGGTTCATTCTACTGTGGCGACCCCTGATTAATAAAGGGACTAAACCGAAAAGAAAATGAATGAATGAAATCAAATTACGAAAGAAACAAACAAACAAAATGTTACATTCAATTTTGAAATGCCGATCTGTGAAAGATAATCGCCCATTCTCCCTTTCTTGTCAAATGGAATGGTGGGCCAAATCAAAGGTTAGCATGGGCCAACTTTGGCCTGTGGGCCCTAATTTGGGCATCTCTGCTTTAGACATTGCATTTTGAAGATATATAGATTTATATATAATTTTTCATTTGATTATTGATTATATATTTATATTTTTAAATATAATTTTTCATTTGCTTATTGATTATATATTTATATTTTTATATATAAATTTTCATTCGATTATTGATTATATATTTATATTTTTATATATAATTTTTCATTCGATTATTGATTATATATTTATATTTTTATATATAATTTTTCATTCGATTATTGATTATATATTTATATTTTTATATATAATTTTTCATTCGATTATTGATTATATATTTATATTTTTATATATAATTTTTCATTCGATTATTGATTATATATTTATATTTTTATATATAATTTTTCATTCGATTATTGATTATATATTTATATTTTTATATATAATTTTTCATTCGATTATTGATTATATATTTATATTTTTATATATAATTTTTCATTCGATTATTGATTATATATTTATATTTTTATATATAATTTTTCATTCGATTATTGATTATATATTTATATTTTTATATATAATTTTTCATTCGATTATTGATTATATATTTATATTTTTATATATAATTTTTCATTCGATTATTGATTATATATTTATATTTTTATATACAATTTTTCATTTAATTATTGATTATATATTTATATTTTTATATATAATTTTTCATTTGATTATTGATTATATATATATATATCTCCACAAACATCTAATTTGTTCCAGAGATAAAAGGTTGTAAATGTTTGGAACTACATATATGAGTAAATAATGACAAAACTATCCTTGTTTGTTTGTTTTGGGTGACATTTTCAAATGAGGTCTATTACATTCATAATTTTTCTCAGTTTTTAAGAGTTATAAGTTTTGTTTTATTAGTGAATTAGCTATTTTTCCTACACATTTTTAATAATAAACAGTTTTTTTTCACCTTGTTTTACCACATATCATATATTTGATCAGTTTTTGCTTGACTAAATCTTAAAGAAGTCATTCATAATTATGAAAAGCAAGAAAAAAAGTTGCTATTCAATCACAGTGCAGTGTTTGGGCTGAGTTGTCCACATCAGACTATATATAAATGCTTATACGGGCAGCGGCTTGCCTCTCTCTCTCTCTCTCTCTCTCTCTCTCTCTCTCTCTCTCTCTCTCTCTCTCTCTCTCTCTCTCTCTCTCTCTCTCTCTCTCTCTCTCTCTCTCTCTCTCTCTCTCTCTCTCTCTCTCTCTCTCTCTCTCTCTCTCTCTCTCTCTCTCTCTCTCAGGGTAATAAATGAGAAATCTAAAAAAAAGGCCCATTTGCATGTGCAATAAAAGCCCCCTGATTCATTTTCATAACCCAATATCGCCTTTTCTTCCCCAAACTCCATGGAGTGTTTTGTGTTTTAGAGCTGCCTTTTGTTTAAGGTTTCCTTTGATTTTTTCTCTCCCTGGTTTCTTTCATTCCCGCATTTGACTTTTCCCCCTTTACTAATGACCAGGGCAACCATTTTCCCTCTCTCCCTCTCTCTGTGTGTGTGTGTGTGTTGAGTTATGACAACAGGCGGTGCTGCAGAGAAGGCCTGTGCTTGGGGTATAAAATTTGTTGGGTGTGTTTTTGTGTGGCAGCAGTATGAACGGGTCAGTGGGCAAAAGCAGAGACTCCCTGCTCTTCTGCAGATGCGCTCTATTGAGGGGTCGACACGCGGCGGGACGCAGCCCTGACGACCCTCCTCCTCCTCCTCTCTGGTCACTATAGTAACCATTGCAGGCCAGGGGTGCAGTGATACAGACCCAGGTCCAGATGAAGCCCGAACGGACCTCTGTGTGCCACATAATACCCCATTTGTACCCAGTTTGTCTGACATAACAAGAGGCGCCGGCATCGGCATGACAGCTCGTCATGAGAAAGCCAGAGCTTATAAATGAGCATTGTATCCTGTGGTCTGCGTTCTCATGGCTAGACCACACCAGAGAAACAACACACAGACTGGCACTGTGCAGTTCACTAAAGCAAACTTATCAATGCACTAATCATAACAAAGCTAATATAAATTAATTAATTAATTAATTAATAAGAAATAAAAATATGATATTTAAACGTCAGAAAGAAAAAGATTAGGTTCCAATTCATGCTATTAACTACTAGCTTATTACTTACCTGACTACCCTTTTGTTATGTTGGTGGCTGTTTTTGCCCCATTGACTTCCATTATGTGAGGTTTATTCATAAACTAATTTCGAGAGGATCACGTGCTTATGATTTATCACAGCCGGTCTTGTATTAAGCTAATCAGTATCATCCAATCGTATGAGCCATAAGCAACTATAAATAACCACAGTTTTCAGTCCACTTTATCTTCGTTTGGAAGAAACCCCCCTTCCTCCCCATTCTCCTCCTTCACTATAGAGCGGGCGGCACGGAGGCCCAGTGGTTAGCACTGTTAGCCCCACAGCAAGAACACTGCCAGCCCTGGTCCTGCCAGGTCGGTAGGTGTTTCTGTGAGGAGTTCGTATATTCTCCCCGTGTCCGCGTGGGTTTTCCCCGGGTTCTCCAGTTTCCTCCCACCATTCAAATATATACATCATGCATAACAATCAAGCATTTGTCTAGCCCCCTTTTTTCCTCACATGTTCCCTTAGCTACTGCAGACGGGGAGTTCTGAGATCCACCGAGCTCAGGCTCCCCTCTCGCTCTGCAAACGGGAGGAAGCCCCGGGCTCGAGGATCCCTTGAGCTCGGGGCTCTCTCCTGGGACAGCATGCCAAACAAGCTTTTGATGAATCATCAGCTAAGTGTGAACTCTTGAAAATGGCATTTATTGATTGCAAAACCTTGACAGCATATAATCATGCATTTTTGATTGTTGTTGGTTTTCCCTGCACTCTCAGGAAAAATAATGATACAAATAATGTTACTTAAGGAACAGTTTTGTACCTTTGTAGAAATTGTACCTTATATGGTACAGAAAAGACCTCTTATCTGTATTTTTTATGGTACAATTGAAATGAAGGTACACAATTGTTCCCATATAAAAGGTACATAAGTGTTGGACAACTCCTTTATTACAATATCTATGAAGAGAAATATTATTGGAAGGTAAAGTGATTTTAGGAATAACTTCCATATTAAAACAGGAATCTTCATTTAAAAACAAATGTTAAAAGAAACTCATAAACATTAATTATTAAGCTCTATAAAGCAAAACAACTGGTAAATCAAAACTATAGGTATTGTAAACTAAACATTTAAGGCATTTGTAATAAACATTTGGTAATCATTATTGATATCCCTACTGAAAAAAACAGCTTAAACCAGCCTAGGCTGGTTGGCTGGTTTTAGCTGGTTGACCAGCCTGGTTTTAGAGGGGTTTTGGCCACTTCCAGGCTGGTTTCCAGCCATTTCCAGCCTGGTCTTAGCTGGTCAGGCTGGAAAATGACCAGCTAAAACAAGCTTGACCAGCCTAGCCAGGCTGGGAGCCCAGCCAAAACCAGCTATGTCCAGCTTAAACCAGGCTGGTCAAGCTGGTTTTAGCTGGATTTAGCTGGTCATTTTCCAGTCTGACCAGCTAAGACCAGGCTGGAAATGGCTGGAAACCAGCCTGGAAATGGCCAAAACCCCTCTAAAACCAGGCTGGTCAACCAGCTAAAACCAGCCAACCAGCCTAGGCTGGTTTAAGCGGGATTTTTCAGCAGGGTACTCACAGAATTAATGCAGTTTGTGTGTGTATGTGTGTGAAAACGTAATATTCTGTAGTGCATTGTGTGATTGTTTAAGGCTATGTGGTGATTTAATTATACAGTAGACATCTTCATCTTCATCATAGGTCTAAACAGCCTCTCGTCATTGCTTGCAAGCATTTTGCATGTCTTGAGGTCGGTTTTGTGCGATTTGATGGGATTCACGGGACTGATTATTCAATCAAGCCAATCTGTTTACATGCGGAGCGAAATTGGAGTACACTAAGAGGCAAAAGTCATTGCTTATAATGATTTTGCATCTTCAAAATGGGTTGAGCCTGCAGAAGTGATATAATACATACATTGTTTGTGTTGTGTGTGTGAAAACGTAATATTTTGTAGTGCATTTAGTGATTGTTTAAGGCCATATGGTGATTTCAGTCATTCAGGAATCCTTCATCATGCTCTCTAAATAGCCTCTTAGTCATTGTTTGAAATAATTTTGCGTCTTTTTGGACACTTGCAATGCTTCCACATTGCAGCATTTATGTCATGAAGTCGCTCTTGTGCGATTTGATTGGATGGAATTCACTGGACTGATTATTCAACTTAGCCAAAATCTGCATAATTTTGCAGACAAAAAATAAAGTAGAAAATAGTGGAGAAAAAGTACTGATACAGAGATACAAAGTACACATTTTTAAACTACTCAGTAAAGTACAATTTCTGAGTAAACTCCTCAATTACAGTAACTGCAGTATTCGTAATGCATTACTTCTCACCACTGGCTGCCATTAACAAGGCTCTGAGGTCAGTTGGTCAGAGTTCACCATTTCTCTCCGCCTAAGCCCCACACAAACACACACAGACACGCACACACACACACACAGTTTGGGCAGGTGCAGCGGGATGGATGGAGGCCCTCTGCCTCTCCCACCTCTTCCCGCTGCTCAACCGCAAAATAAGAGGGGTGTGAAAGGGTGCACTCCAAAAAGCCATCACCTGCTCCCTAAAATTTGACCAAACACTCGCTTAAATATGCACACAGACACGCATCTACAAATCCCCACCCACCAAAAGCTGAGCAATCACACTTCAGACTGGCAAAACTTTAACACACACACTAAACAACAACAACAGGAAGTGGCAAACCATGATAAACAAGAGGAATCTTACTCTCAAAACTGGTCATTGACAAATGAAAATCAATCTTATGACAACATAACCCTACCCCAACCATCACAGTAATGTAAAAACAGCCATTTTACAGAGTATTATTCATTTTATTTATTAAATTACCTATTAAATTGTATTTTGTTAACCTCTACCCCTACCCCCTAAAAACAGTAATTATTGTATTGTTGTAATAATATACACTCACCGGCCACTTTATTAGGTACACTTTACTAGTACCGGGTTGGACCCCCTTTTACCTTCAGAACTGCCTTAATCCTTCGTGGCAGAGATTCAACAAGGTACTGGAAATATTCCTCAGAGATTTTGCTCCATATTGACATGATAGTGTCACGCAGTTGCGGCAGATTTGTCGGCTGTACATCCATGATGCGAATCTCGCTTTCCACCACATTCCAAGGGTGCTCTATTGGATTGAGATCTGGTGACTGTGGAAGCCATTTGAGTACAGTGAATTCAATGTCATGTTCAAGAAACCAGTCTGAGATGATTCACGCTTTATGACATGGTGCGTTATCCTTTGGAAGTTCCCATCAGAAGATGGGTACACTGTGGTCATAAAGGGATGGACAATGTCAGCAACAATACTCAGGTAGGCTGTGGTGTTGACATGATGCTCAATTGGTACTAATGGGCCTAAAGTGTCCCAAGAATATATCCCCCACATCATTACACCACCACCACCAGCCTGAGCAATTGATACAAGGCAGGATGGATCTGTGCTTTCATGTTGTTGACGGCAAATTCTGACCCTACCATCCGAATGTCGCAGCAGAAATTGAGACTCATCAGACCAGGCAACGTTTCTCCAATCTTCTATTGTGCAATTCTGGTGAACCTGTGCAAATTGTAGCCTCAGTTTCATGTTCTTAGCTGACAGGAGTGGCACCCGGCGTGGTCTTCTGCTGCTGTAGACCTTTCTCTGTAAACCCTAGAGATGGTTGTTCGTGAAAATCCCAGTAGATCAGCAGTTTCTGAAATATCAGCCTGTCTGGCACCAACAACCATGCCACGTTCAAAGTCACTGAAATCACCTTTCTTTCCCATTCTGTTGCTCGGTTTGAACTGCAGCAGATCGTCTTGACCATGTCTACATGTCTAAATGCGTTGAGTGGCTGCCATGTGATTGGCTGATTAGAAATTTGCATTAACAAGCAATTGGAGAGGTGTACCTAATAAAGTGGCCGGTGAGTGTAATTCTTGTTAACTTTCCTTCTAGACTTTACCTTGTTACGTAAACATACCTTGTAGTGATCAACCAAGTATTGCAGAGAGCAGTGTAAAAAAGCTTTCAAACAGAGCATCTCTCGAAAACATGTCATCGACAGAGAGCAGACCACGTTTCTCTTTAGCGAACTCAAAAATCAGCAAAAACCCAAGTATCAAACTCTTTCACGATGCATGCTCTGATGCACACAGATATTGGTTTTTGAAACATCATTGTCATGTAAACAAAACAATACTACTGACCAACACACTCAGTTAAAAATTAAAGTCTTTGCAGCACAAGTATGCAGCAAAATCATGCACGCTTTGAGCATCCTAAATTTAAATTGGTCATGGCCATGGAGTTCACTGAATTGCCTTGCCATACGATAAACAGGACTCATGGAGTGAGAGAAACAAGCCATCATGGTTGCAAAGACAACAGTCGGACAGACAGGAGAACATTTCCCAAGGCAATTCTAAATATTTTTTAGGGTAACACTTTATTTTGATGGACCATTTGAGTATCAGTAGACTGTCTGCTTAATATCTGTTGATACTGCTCCTTCAACAGACATTTAACTGACTGTAAGAAACTTTGCAAGTACATGTCAACTTACACTAACCCGAATCCAACCCTAACCTCAACCTAACAGTCTACTTATAATCTAATGAGAATTAGTTGGCATGTAGATGCAGTGTAACTTAATTCAACAAACGGACCGTCAAAATAAAGTGTGGCCTTTTTTAGAATATAGAATATATATAGTGCAGAGTGAGCATCAACAAACCTCAATACCATTGGTTGAAAGTCAGGAATTTACATAACGACAGCCGAAAGCCAAATATCAGTCAACATCAGTTGATGTGTGTTTGTTTGTTTGTGTCAGTACAAGCGATAGAGAGATGGGGTGGTATTTTACCATTAGTGGTACTGATGAGTTATCAGGAGTGAGAAATCCGAACAAATTAAATCATTATTTGTAGTGAAATAACCTGTTAGACTTTTTATTATTATTATTTTTTTTTACGCTGGTCTCAAAACTGCATGATAACACAAAATAAAACCTTTTTAGCTCTCACCAACCAAAGCATGAAACCACAATGCTATTGACTAGCAGGCTCACTTAAATATCAAAGTCTTGGCTAGCATGCACGCATTGAGAATCCTAAATTTACATTGGTCATGGCCATAGAGTTCGCTGAATTGGCTTGCCAAACGATGGACAGGAGTTAAAAAGAGTTAAAGAGCAAGAGAAACGAGGCACCATGCTTGAAAAAGATGTTCTGAGCACTTTTTCCAAAAGCACGTCTAAAAATGACTGATTTTCAAGCTCCGACCCAAACAACAAACCTCAAAACCATTTAAGAAAAGTCAGAATTTTGAGCACAAAAACAATCAAAATCAAAAAATCAAAGTCTTCAAAGAGCCTATTGCTAGATTGCATGCTTTGAGTGTCTAAAATTTACATTGGGCATGGCCATAGAGTTCGCTGAATCGACATGACAAATGATGGATGGGAGTTAAAAAGGGTTAAAGAGTACAAGAAATGAGGAATCATGCTTGGAAAAGATGTTCTGAGCACATTTTCCAAAAGCACATCTAAAAACAACTGATTTTCAAGCCCCGACCCAATCAACTAACCCCAAAACCATTTACTAAAAGTCTGAATTTTGAGCGCAAAGACAGCCAAAAGCCGAATATCAAAGTCTGCAAAGAGTCTATTACTGGTGTGCATGGTTTGAGGGTCTGAAATGTACATTGGTCATGGCCATAGAGTTCGCTGAATCCGCTTGCCAAACGATGGACGGGAGTTAAAAAGAGTTCAAGAGAAATGAGGAATCATGCTTGGAAAAGACTCTGGAAGCATATTTTCCAAAAAGAGTCAAGCTACGACTGTTTGTTTAATATAAAAACCCCAAAACCATCTACTAAAAGTCCGAATTTTGAGTGCAAAGACAGCCAAAAGCCAAAAATCAAAGTCTATAAAGAGCCTATGCATGCTTTGAGCGTCTAAAATGTAAATTGGTCATGGCCATAGAGTTCGCTGAATCGGCTGGCCAAACGATGGACAGGAGTTCAAAAGAGTTAAAGAGCAAGAGAAATGAGGAATCATGCTTTGGGACCAGTTGGGAAGAATGTTTGGAGCACATTTACCAAAAGCACGTCTAAAAACTACTTAGTTTTGAGCTACAACCCAATCAACAAAACCCAAAACCATTTACTAAAAGTCCCAAGACAACCAAAAGCATCTGAAATTTACATTGGTCATGGCCATAGAGTTCGCTGAATCGGCTGGCCAAATGATGGATGAGAGTTAAAAAGAGTTAAAGAGTACAAGAAATGTGAAATCATGCTTGGAAAATATGTTTTGAGCACATTTAACAAAAGCACATCTAAAAACAACTGATTTCAATCTCCGACCCAATCAACTAACCCCAAAACCATTTACTAAAAGTCCGAATTTTGAGCGCAAAGACAGCCAAAAGCCAAATATCAAAGTCTGCAAAGAGTCTATTACTGGTGTGCATGGTTTGAGTGTCTGAAATGTACATTGGTCATGACCATAGAGTTTACTGAATCCGCTTGTCAAATGATGGACGGGAGTTAAAAAGAGTTCAAGAGAAATGAGGAATCATGCTTGGAAAAGACTCTGGAAGCAAATTTTCCAAAAAGAGTCAAGCTACTACTGTTCGTTACTAAAAGCTACTAAAAGCTACTAAAAGTCCGAAATTTGAGTGCAAAGACAGCCAAAAATCAAAGTCTTCAAAGAGCCTATGCATGCTTTGAGCGTCTGAAATGTACATTGGTCATGGCCATAGAGTTCGCTGAATCGGCTTGCCAAACGATGGACGGGAGTTAAACAGAGTTAAAGAATCAAAGAGAAATGAGGAATCATGCTTTGGGACCAGTTGGGAAGGATGTTTGGAGCACATTTACCAAAAGAATGTCTAAAAACTACTGCGTTTAGAGCTACAACCCATTCAACAAAACCCAAAACCATTTACTAAAAGCCCCAAGACAACCAAAAGCATCTGAAATTTACATTGGTCATGACCGTAGAGTTTACTGAATCCGCTTGCCAAACGATGGACGGGAGTTAAAAAGAGTTGAAGAAAAATGAGGAATCATGCTTGGAAAAGACTCTGGAAGCATATTTTCCAAAAAGAGTCAAGCTACGACTGTTTGTTGAATATAAAACCCCCAAAACCATCTACTAAAAGTCCGAATTTTCAGTGCAAAGACAGCCAAAAATCAAAGTCTTCAAAGAGTCTATGCATGCTTTGAGTGTCTGAAATTTACATTGGTCATGGCCATAGAGTTCGCTGAATCGGCTTGCCAAACGATGGACGGGAGTTTAACAGAGTTAAAGAATCAAAGAGAAATGAGGAATCATGCTTTGGGAACAGTTGGGGAGGATGTTTGGAGCACATCTAAACATGTCTAAAGCATGTCTAAAAACTACTGCGTTTTAAGCTACAACCCAATCAACAAAACCCAAAACCATTTACCAAAAGTCAGAGTTTTGAGCGCAAAGAGAACCAAAAGCCAAAAATCAAAGTCTTCAAAGAGCCTATTGCTGGTATGCATGCTTTGAGTGTCTGAAATTTACATTGGTCATGGCCATAGAGTCAGCTGAATTGGCTGTGAGAAGAACAGAAAGCTAAAGAAGGAGGTGATGGAGGTTGTGCTTTGACTCCTCGCTCCTCCCAGCTGCAGCCCAGCTTCCCCCCCTCCATTGTGGCCATGAGTGAGTGTGTCCTCCCGTTTAACAGTGCTGGAATGTCGCTCCTCCACACCACTGATGGATGAGACCTTGTTTCACACTCCTCCGCCCCTCCCTCTGAATGCCTCATTCTCTCTTTTGGACCCTCTTTCCTTTCATCCGACTCTTTTATGGCCGGACCAATAAAAGTCACCCATCCTTCACTTTTTTTTGCGTATTTGAGAGTGTGTGTTGTGTCTCGAAGATGTGGGCTGTGCGGAGAGTGTGTCGTGTGCATACAAACACCCACGCGAAATTCAAATGAAAACACTAGGCTTGGAAAATATTGAAGTATCTAGACACCAAAGCTGGCTAAAAATGTACAAGATGGAAACACTGCTTGGTTCCATGCAATCCCTTCATGTCGTCCCAACACAAATCAATTAAGTTAACTTAAAAGTTTTTACAATTTTAAGTTGACTGAACACAAAACAATTAAAAAACACGCAAGAATTGCACTGTAAAAATGCTTTGTTCCACACAATCCCTTCATGTCATCCCAATACAAATGAATTATAAGAACTTTTTTACAAATTTATGTGGATTGAACATAAAACAATTAAGTTGTTTCAAAAAAATGTAGGAATTGTGTTGCTTCAACTCATTCTTTTTTTGAGTGTAGCAAACATTAACGTGTTTTGAGTTGTCCTTGATTGACTGAAAGCATATTCATTAATTTTTTTTTCGGCTTACTCCCTTTATTAATCTGGGGTCGCCACAGCGGAATGAACCGCCAACTTATCCAGCATATGTTTTTAGCAGCAGATGCCCTTCCAGCTGCAACTCATCACTGGGAAACATCCATTCACACTCATTCACACTCATACACTATGGACAATTTAGCCTACCAAATTCATCTGTACCACATTTGGACTGTGGGGGAAACCGGAGCACTCGGAGAAATGCCAACTCCACACAGAAATGCCAACTGACAACTGCCTCGAACTAGTGACCTTCTTTGAAAGCATATTTTAAGTACCAAATATTATTCTGCATTATTATTCATTACCATAAGGAACAGCTTGATGGTTACAGTAAATTACATTAATTCCTTTATCTGTCTAACACACTGTAAAACACTGCAGGGTTCCACACAATTCATTCACATGGTCCCAACACAAATCGATTAAGTTAATGCAACAATTTTAAGCGGAACTATTAAGTTGTCCTAAACAAATCTCAAGAATTGTGTTGTTCAGTTAATTTTAAATAAGTAGTTTGAACAAGAAGTCCATTAAAAAAACAAAAAAAAAAACATGTGTTGTTTAAAAATTACTACGTTGTTTCGTCAATTGAAAAACGATATTTGATCATTTATTTATCACTATGAATCTTATAAAGTCAATAAATGATTTGATGCAGTTAATTAGTCATTATTAGGTAGCAATAAATCATATATATATATATATATATATATATATATATATATATATATATATATATATATATATATATATATATACATACACAGTTGAAGTCCCCCTTTATTAGCCCTACCCCCCCCCCACCCTTTGAATTTTTTCTTCTTTTTTAAATATTTCTCAAATGATGTTTAACAGAGCAAGGAAATTTTCACAGTATGTCTGATAATATTTTTTCTTCTGGAGAAAGTCTTGTTTGTTTTATTTCGGCTAGAATAAAAGCAGTTTTTAATTTTTTAAAACCCAGTTTTAAGGTCAATATTATTAGCCCCTTTAAGCTATATTTTTTTCCGATAGTCTGCAGAACAAACCATCATTATACAATAACTTGCCTAATTACCCTGACCTGCCTTGTTAACCTAGTTAAGCCTTTAAATGTCACTTTAAGCTGTATAGAAGTGTCTTGAAAAATATCTAGTCAAATATTATTTACTGTCATCATGGCAAAGATAAAATAAATCAGTTAATAGAAATGAGTTATTAAAACTATTATGTTTAGAAATGTGTTAAAATATCTTCTCTCCTTAAAACAGAAATTGGGGGAATAAATAACAGGGCAACTAATAATTCAGGGGGGCTAATATTTCTGACTTCAACTGTATATATATATATATATATATATATATATATATATATATATATATATATATATATATATATATATATATATATATATAAATATATATATATATAAATATATATATATATATATATATATATATATATATATATATATATATATATATATATATATATATATATATATATATATATATATATTAAAACTATCTGTTTAAAACTACTGCTGTCACTCTAGCATGCACAAGACACAAGTTCATTTATCAGAATGGATAGTCAAGCTCCTTACTGACTTCTTTCAATATTTTTTATTTTTTCGCCCTTTAATGATTCATAAAACAAGCTTAAATGTGAGTCAGAGATAACACAAACACACAATGCAGTTTTGAAATAAAGTTGTTTTACTATTAAGTGAAAACTAAATACAAAACTACAAAACCCTGTGTGAAAAAGTGTTTGCCCCTAAACTTAAATTACTGGTCAGGCCACCATTAGCAGCAACAATCAAGCATTTACGATAACATAACTTACAATGAGTCTGTTACAGCGCTGTAGAGGAATTTTGGCCCACTCATCTTAGCAGAATTGTTGTTTTTGGAGCCACATTGGAGGGTTTAACAATTAACCACTTTTTAAAGGTTATGTCATGGCATCTCACTTGGATTCAGGTCAGGACTTTGACTAGGCCACTCCAAAGTCTTCATTTTGTTTTTCTTCAGCCATTCAGAAGTGGACTTGCTGGTGTGCTTTGGATCATTGTCCGGCTGCAGAACCCAAGTTCACTTCAGCTAAAGGTCACTAACAGATAGCTGGACATTCTCCTTCAGGATATTTTGGTGCACAGTAGAATTGATGGTTACGTTTATCACAACAGTTGGCTCAGTGAGGGTGGCTCACGGCAAGGTCGCTGGTTCAAGTCCTGGCTGTGCTAGTTGGCATTTCTGTGTAGAGTCTGCATGTTCTCCCCGTGTTGGCATGGGTTTCCTCCGGGTGCTCCTGTTTTCCCTACAGTCCAAAGACATGCGCTATAGGTGAATTGAGTAAGCTAAATTGGCTGTAGTGTATGAGTGTGAATGAGTGTGTATGGATGTTTTCCAGTACTGGGTTGCGGCTGGAAGGGCATCCTCTGTGTAAAACATATGCTGGAATAGTTGGTGGCTCATTCCGCTGTCCACTGATGAATCAGAGACTAAGCAGAAGGAAAATGAATGAATGAATGAATGCATCGCAACATGTCCTCCAGTTCCTGAAGCAGCAAAACAGCCCCAATCCATCACACTATACACTTTGATAAGTTATTAAAGTTATTGCAGTTGTAGCGGCTAATGGTGGCCCAATCAGTTAGTAGTTTAGTAGGCAAACTCCTCTTCACACAAGGCTGTCGTTTTGGATATTGTTTTCCCTTTAAAAGCCTTCGAAGCCTTCATTTAACAACTGCATGATGTGTTGAAATTTGTTGAATGATCTGAAACATTGAAGTGTGACAAACATGCAAAACATTAAGAAATCAGTAAGGGGTGAACACTTTTTCACACCACTGTACTGTACATCATCACTACAATTGGATTAAAGATATTAATATTGTAAATAATATTTAAATCCTTGTGCAGCCGCAGACCATTTGTTTAGCTTAATAAGACATTCATAAGGCTTTTTTTCCCAATAAAGGCTCATTCTAAAAACGTACCCCGTATACATTTCTGGAGATCACAAATTATGTAGCCAGAGGTACGTATGGCTTCATTTCATCTTTAAAACGAATGCTCCTTCGCCATTCCTTTTTGCGCTTACAAGCTGACCGCTTACCTCTGTATGGACGGCTTTACCACTATTACCAGTTTGTCCAGTGGCTCACCACGACAGTTGGCAGATTTAAGATGCAGAGCGGAGTTGATCACAATGACTGAGTTTGAGTCCAGTTTCAGAAAGCAGCTACGACAAAAACAGAAGGCAAAAAATTAAATAAACAAGTAAATAACAGGGTGAGAATGTGGTAAAATCTGAAAATGTGGTAAAAATCAGGCAAGGGCTTTTCTTTTTCTGGATTGCTTTTGAAAACACTGTGGGTTTGGTTTAGGGAAGTGGGTGCTGATCAATCGGTGCTACTGTATTGTAATTTAGATATTTGCCAATATATAGCTACGAATATATTAAAGGACTTGAAAATACTCTGGATTTAACTGGATTTATTACGTTAACTTTAGATTTTTTATTCTGAAAACATTTATTCCATATGATAAAAACACTATCGGTTGAATTTAGGGAAAGGAGGAGGGTGGGTCAGTTGATCGGTCAGTCAGGTAGGTGACAGCGGCCTCTGGTAGATTTATGCGAGAACAACAGACATGAATGGCACTCGCGAGAGAAATTTGAGATCTGAAAAAGCATACGCAGCGACCTCTGGTGGATTCGAAAACAAAAACTGCAAAAAAAATAAAATAAAATGTAGCTCCTGAGAGGTATTTGGCGCTCTCCAGAAATGTATACAGGGGAATGTAATCAGAATGAGCCTGGGTTGTTTCTTTCACATTGACATCAATTTAGACCTTTTTCTTGGCTGCTGCATCGAGGGCGCCATAGCGGCCAGCGTCTTCCGGTAGAATGTTTAGAACTTCCGTTTATAGTGTTTACAATAGGTAATTTACGATTCGAAAATGGATTTCAATAGCGTTTTGAGTCTATAACGGAGTGTTTTTGTGACACACAACTTTGAAAGGTGTGTGTTAAAGCCGTTATAATCTGTCAAATGTGATTCAAGCGCGAGAGAAGAACGTTCTCCTAGTTCACGCATCCGCCGTCAGAAATACAGTGTGTGTGTGTGTGTGTGTGTGTGTGTGTGTGTGTGTGTGTGCAATACTTCACTGCATTAGAGCAAACCAGATTACTGGCATGAAACTTAACAGGTATGCAAGTCATGCAATTTACAAAAATGACCAATAAAAGTGTCTTACTGATACTCTGCTGGCTGATCTGCATGTTGATTCTAATCGAGAGTCGTTTATGTTTCATTGAGTTAGTTTGAGTTGTGTAGTATTTACCATGATTTGTGTTTTTCTCTCATTTCACAACGTCACTTTAGTTTCACTTTGTGCCACTTATTTAATTGATGTGTTAGTGCAGGCATGGGCAAACTCGATCCTCGAGGGCCAGTGTCCCTGCAGAGTTTTGCTCCAACACTAATCAAACACACCTGAAAACCCTAATTATTGTCTTCAAGATCACTAGAAAGCTACAAGCAGGTGTGTTTGATTAGGGTTGGTGCAAAACTATGCAGGGACACCGGCCCTCCAGGATCGAGTTTGCCCATCCCTGTGTTAGTGGGACAGTACAGGCCACGTGTGTTTGTCAAACATTTTGGTGAATTACGGTTGGTTATATATTTGAAAGAAAGAAAATGTTGGCTTTAGCGATGATGAGGCTTTATTTAAACGGCACAAGATGCTGTCTGACACCGAGAAAATAATGCCTCGCAGCAGTTGTTTTCCGTCCTATTAGATCTCATAATTTAAATAACCAGTCCAGGAGGTGGCACTGATCGACAACAGTAGTTCAAAGATGTTAAAAGCAAATAAAATGGATTAAAACTACTGTTTCAAAGCTGTCCAAATGTGACTGTTGATACGCATCAGCTGCCGACCGGAAGTTAATAGCATTCTCTTTGCGCATACACGCAAAGCATAATGGGTAATTTTGCGTTCTAAGAAAAAGGTCTATAGACAAAAAAACAAAACACATATTGTACCTCCTCCCAACCAGCAACAATCAAGAATGCATGATTACGGTATATGCTGTGATGGCTTTGCAATCAAAAATATCATTATAATGGAAGTCAATGGGGTAAAAACAGCCCTGAACATAACAAAAGGGTAGTCAATTTGCCCAGATTGTATTGTTGAGTTGAATAGTCAAAATAATAGTGTCAAAATAAGATTTGTCACCAAAAATCATTCCATTTGCTGAAACACAATGGAAGTTGTGGCCACATCAAGACTTTAAATACTCTCAGAGTGGATGAAAACATCCCCAACAGCACACAAGGGTTAATTATTTTATATTTAATCCACTTAAATATGTTAATCATTTTGTTTTTAGACTACATGATTTGAACCCAGCATTTTTACAGTGTAAGTCCAAATACTTTTCTAGATCTTTTCTAGAATACTTTTCTATATATAATTGAACATGATCCATTTACTACCCCGGCTAAAGATTAATTCAAATTGTTGCGCACAATTAAAAACGAGGTCTTACCATTCAGTGAAAAAAGTCCACGAGAGTTTAAATGGTTTATGTAAAATCATCATAACGTCCTAATGTAATGCTTTGGCCCGGTGGGCGACTAATAAGCTGAATTCAGCTCCGCCGGGCTTTAATGTGACACCGCTGTGACCCTCTGGATATAAAACGCTGTTTTATTGAGCAGCGGGTCAGCTCTGTTGGCTGACAGTTCCGCTGGGAAGTTTAAAGAGAGTTGTTTAAAAAAGTATTATTAGAGAGCGGTTACACAACACGCGGCTTACAAGAGCACAACATTCCCACCAGAGTCAAAGCACTCTTGTGTGTGTGTGTGTGAGTCATGCATGAACAGTCTGAGTGCATAAACAAACACACACATTGATGAAATGCAAAATACACACATCACTTTACACACAAACAGAATGCAACCACATCAGTTAATGATGCAAATCTAGAGCAGTTTACTAGACAATATTTGTACATGGATTAAAATTCTATAACATCAATATAAATCTATTTATTTAAATTATGATTATTAAATTAAATGGCACCTATTTTACCCCTTTTTCAAGATTTAAGAAGCGCATTTGTGTCTACAGAATGTGTCTGTAAGGTTTCAGCTCCAGAAACCCATCAGATTATTATATTATAGTTTTCAGAGCATTAGAATTTTCTGCTCTGAACACTATGTAGCTGTTTTTGTGCCTGTGCCTTTAATGCTATAGCTCTCCGCACCCACCGTTCCCACATGCCTGTCAGAGTGTGCCTCAATCTCCAGCTACGTCAGATAAACCAGCCTGATCTCACGAGAAAACGTAAGTATTTTATGTTTTGACAGTTTAGTGGCTAATTCGTACAAATTCGTTCGAGTTCAGTCGTACGAAATTGTACGATTTTAAAAAGGAGGCGTGGCACCTAACCCCACCCCTAAACCCAACCGTCATTGGAGGATGAGCAAATCGTACTATATTGTACGAATTAGATCGTACGAATTCGTACGAATTAGCCACTAAATCAAAAAGTTACGAATTGCCGTGAGATTGTGTTGGATAAACAGCACAGTGACAGACATGAAGGAAGCAGATCTCACGTAACATTTGGGAGAATTACTACAGTAAGAACTTTCCTAATGATTATTGTTTGATGTGTTTGTTGTGGAGTCGCAACAATGAGTTACACACATTGTCAGTACAAAGTTCACGCATTCACACACAGCGCGCACATTTAACTTTGTGACAGGATACATGTTAATATCCACTCCTGTATGGATATCCATTATTACAGTTTTTCTCAGTGGCTTTGGTGCATTTCTCTCGACACTATTTACATTTGCACAACGGTTAATGCATCTCTCAAAACAATCAGTACAAACTACAAAACCTAGTTGATAACCTGCAAAAGCGTGTCACCTGCTCAAAATGGAGAGCTCATTCCCCAGAAGCAAGTATTGATGTCAATGAAAGTGTCAGTGTCATCAAGTCCAGACACCATTGTTTATGAACAAGATAGTCAAATGGCTTCGTCATGTTTTCATTATGACAGTTTACTCAGTAAATGTTTTCCAGATTTTGGTGACACGTCCTGAAAATGCTCAAGACAGCACTCTATACTATTTGCACAGCCATTTGAAAACTACAGTAAAGTTCGACATCACTGCATTAGTGAGGTATCTGAGTACAACACACTGAATATGTGTTTCACATTTTACTGCATTTGCTTTTTGTAATACTAATTTATTCACAGCACAAAGAATAAATACACCCTTATTTACAACAAACACACTCCCTTTGGGTAGAGCTGTGCACAAATGTAAAGCAGTACATATTGGAACTGAACCTACAACATACATCGGTCTGTAAATCATTCATGAAATTCTTTAATTTAGAAGACATTTTCAGGAAAAAAGGATTAAATTTTTTATAAAATTTGCTTTGACAGATTTTGACAACTAGTTCAACATTTTAGTATGTAATGACCCAAGTAATGAAATGAGGACTATTAGTTTGATATAGAATGACTATTCAGCATTCACAAGTTCAGTTAATTTTGACTGACATGACATAAGCTAATGATAATGTTATAAAACAGCAGAGAGTTGTAGGAAAGAGATTGATGCATGTCCAAAAGCTTTTGCAATGTGTTGCAAGGAATGAGAAACTGCTACTATGATGTGCACAAATGACTGATTGTTTTGAGAAATGCATTAACTGTTGTGCAAATGTAAATAGTGAGAAATGCACCAAAGAGACTGAAAAAAACTGTAATCCTGGATATTAAAATAAAAAAAATTTATTTAATTAATTGTATAATTAATAATTATACAAGCTAAATAGATTTGTAGTTTTGAATCACTTTAATAATGCAATTGTGTTTATATATAATCAAAATTATTAGCCATCCTGTGATTCATTTTTCTAATATTTTCCAAAGGATTTTTTACAGATTCAGGAATTTTTCACAGTATTTCCAATAATATTTTTTCTTCTGTAGAAATAAAATATATTATTATAATAAATAAAATAATATAAATGAAAGCAGTTTTTAATTTTTTTTTAAACATTTTAAGGTTCAATATTATTAGCCCCCTTAAGCAGTATTTGTTTTGGATTGTCTACAGAACAAACCAGTTATACAATGACTTGCCTAATTACCCTTAACTTGCAGAATTAACCTAATTAAGCCTGTAAGTTGCACTTTAAGCTGAATACTAGTCTCTTGAAAAGTGAAAATTGGCCAAAAGTGAAATATGTTGATGTGAATGTTACAGCGTCGCCCCCTGTTGACCAACTAAAGCAACAGCAGGTAAAGTTCTGGAGCTGAAACTAATGTTCACCGTCATTTATCTCATCTCCTCAGCACTGATTCGCCATTAGCTCTACTTTGCTGTAATGTCATTTTAAATTATTGAGGGAAAAAGCTTCCAGCATGCCCGGGAAACAGCTGCATTAGAGCGCTAACAGCACAGAAATACACACTTGACAGATCCCATCCACATCAGCAGCAATCCGACAACATCTGGCGCTATGAATATATCAGAGCTGTGGGAGTAGTGTCTGTATGTGTGTGTCTGTGTGTGTGTGTGTCTGATTAGTGTGTGTCAAATTAGCATTAGGTCTAGTGTTTTTGTAACATGTAAATATATATATTTTAAAAAACTAAATTGTAGTCAGTGTACAATTATGCTTCCAGTGGTTCCAAACATGTATGGGTTTCCTTTCTTTCTGTTCAACACGAAAGAAGATATTTTGAGAAATGTTAGAAACCTGTAACCATTCACTTCCTTAGCAGAAAAAATACTATTTAAGTCAATGGTTACAGGTTTCCAACATTTTGTTTTGAAAATATAAATATTGCGTTGACATATCAGAACATAAAAGCAAAACACACCAGTCCATAAGGGTTAGGGCAATGGAAAAATTCAGTTTGCACAATATAAAAACAACGGTAAGCTTTGGAATGTCCCCACAATTCACAAAACAATGTGCAAAAACAGTGTGCTTGTTATTTTTTGACATATCAGGACATATATGTGTGTAATAACATTAGAAGAAGATTGTGAATTATAAGGACATTGCTGATGTTTCCACTTTTCAAAAGGCTTATAAATAATATGAGTTTTTTCATAAAGTAAAAGTTTCCTATAAGGGGTAAAGCAAAAGAAAAGATACAGTTTGTACAGTATAAAAACAATGGGAAGCTGTGGGATGTCCCCACAATTCACAAAAACAAACGTGTGTGTCTGCTTGTTTTTTGACATATCAGGACACACATGTGTATAATGACATGGGTATGACACAGGTATTACAAGGGGATTGTGAAATATGAGGACACTGCTGATGTTTCAATTTTTCAAAAGGTTTAGGGGCGCGCTGGGCACAAAGTAATGCTGGGTTAAATGTAAAGCTGAGTTTTAAGGTATTTGCTCAGGGATAACAATGGCATGCTTAAGAGGTTTTCACCAGTGTCAGCAGATGTCTTCCTGCCAATTATTAAAAGTTTGGTGAAATGTGGATGAGAAACACAGGAGAAACCATTTTTGTAGCATAAAAAAGTCTGTGAAAGTGTGTAAAATCTTATATTGTTGTGATTACTGTCTTCTAGGCTAAAAGATGAAACCAAAGATGTAAAAAACATACAGTACTGCTAGCTAGTTTTGAAGAAAACACAACAAAGCGGGGTTAGTTGTAACAAGGGTGTTACAATGAAGCCACACACTGTTGAACACCAATTAAACAAACACAATATTTTTACATTTTGAGTATAATGTTGAGAACTTTTTAAATAAAATTATTTTTAATATAATTTTTTGATAGACAAAAAATATTTTATTTCTAATACTACAAATAAATGCATTGTAGCTTATATTAATGGATAATAATCCAAATAAATCCAAATGTGTTTATCCAATAAATAAATAAATAAACATACTGTGCTATGCGGAATAAAAAATAAATTGAGCTAGGTACAGAGAAAATATAGCTACTATATAAAGTAAACTAAATTTAAATTAACGGTGTGTAATCTGCCTTTTAAAGCATGTTACAACTAACCCTCTGTCTGTTACTACTTGCCCCGCAGGTGGTAAATAGTAACATTTTTACTCCTGGCACTTTTGGCAACACTGCACAGAAACCATAAGTCCAGCGATCACACAACAAGTGCTCATTTGTAGGAGAGGCTTGTGTTTTGTTGGTAAAAACAAATGGTTTGTCTAACCCAAATACTTTGTTTATTATTAGACCAAAACCAAAAAGTGTTACTTTGTGCCCCGCTCTCCCCTATAAATCATACATAAAGTTTTTATTCATAAAGTAAAACAGCAAAAAAATTGAAAATATATAGTTTGTACAGCATAAAAACAATGGTGAGCTACAGAATGCCCCCACAATTTATAAAAACTAATGTGTGTGACACAGGTAATATGAATAGATTGTGAATTATGAGGACATTACTGGGTTCCACTTTTCAAAAGGCTCATAAATCATAAATAATAAGATTTATCATGAAGTAAAACTCCAGTTTCTATAAATGGTAAGGCAATAGAAAAAAATACAGTTTGTACAGTATAAAAACAATGGTAAGCTTTGGAATGTCCTCACAATTCACAAAAACAAACGTGTGTGTGTGTGTTTGTTTTGACATGTCAGGACATTAATGAGTATAATGACATGGTTATGATGCACGTATTACAAGGAGATTGTGAATTATGAGGACATTACTGATGTTTCCACTTTCCAAAAGGCTTATAAATCATAAATAATAAGATTTTTCATGAAGTAAAACACCAGTTTCTATAAAAGGTAAGGCAATAGAAAAAAAAATACAGTTTATAAAAACAATGGTAAGCTATGGAATGTCCTCACAATTCACAAAAACAAACGTGTGTGTGTATAATGACATGGGTATGACGGACGTATTACAAGGAGATTGTGAATTATGAGGACATTACTGATGTTTCCACTTTTCAAAGGGCTTATAAATCATAAATAATAAGTTTTTTTCATAAAGCAAAATGCCAGAAAAAAATTAAATAAGGAAAAATTTAGTTTGTACAGAATAAAAACAATGGTGAGCTATGGAATGTCCCCATAATTCACAAAAAACCAACGTGTGTGTGCTTGTTTTTGTGAAATTTCAGGACAAAAATATGAATAATGACATGGGTATGATGACACAGGTATTACAAATAGATTGTGAATTATGAGGACACTGCTGATGTTTCCTTTTTTAAATGGCTTATGAATAATACATAAGTTAAAAACATAAAGTAACACACCACAGTTTCCTATAAGGGCTTGGGCAATAGAACAAAATACAGTTTATAAAAACAATGGTCTATGGAATGTGCCCACAATTTACAAAAACAAAGGTGTGTGACACAGGTATTATAAATAGATTGTGAATTATGAGGACATTACTGGGTTCCACTTTTCAAAAGGCTCATAAATCATAAATAATAAGATTTATAATGAAGTAAAACACCAGTTTCTATAAATGGTAAGGCAATAGAAAAAAATACAGTTTGTACAGTATAAAAACAATGGTGAGCTATGGAATGTCCTCACAATTCACAAAAACAAATGTGTGTGTGTGTGTGTGTGTGTGTGTGTGTATGTGTGTGCGCGTGCGTGCGTGCGTGCGTGTGTGTGTGTGTGTGTGTGTGTGTGTGTGTTTGTTTTGACATATCAGGATATTAATGAGTATAATGACATGGTTATGATGCACCACAAGGAGATTGTGAATTATGAGGACATTACTGATGTTTCCACTTTTCAAAAGGCTTATAAATCATAAATAATACAGGTTTTTTTCGTAAAGTAAAATGCCAGAAAAAAATATAATAGGGAGAATTTAGTTTGTACAGAATAAAAACAATGGTGAGCTATGGAATGTCCCCATAATTCACAAAAAAAAAACCAACGTGTGTGTGCTTGTTTCTGTGACATTTCAGGACAAAAATATGTATAATGACATGGATATGATGACACAGGTATTACAAATAGATTGTGAATTATTAGGACACTGCTGATGTTTCCATTTTCAAAAGGCTTATGAATAATACATAAGTTAAAAACATAAAGTAAAACACCACAGTTTCCTATAAGGGGTAGGGCAATAGAAAAAAATACAGTTTATAAAAACAATGTCCCCACAATTCACAAAAACAAACGCGTGTGTGTGCGTGGCGCATAACTGCACAAGAAGGCAAACGTGTGTATATAAGTGTGTGTGTGCATGTGTGTTTTGTCTGTCAGTCAGTCCCAATCCTTACAAAACCACTTGAAGCAGAGAGAAATGTGATTGGGCATTAGAAACATAAAAGGGAAACAAGGGCAGTAATGAATTTAGGGAAAATGAACCCTAATGGCACTGGCATTACTCGTGTTCCATATAACAAATTATTGGAAATTTGACAAGCACACCAATTTAACTCCTCATGTCTGCCGGGAGCTCGACGGAGTCCTCTTCGCCTCGCCACAGCAAGACAATTTGGGCTCATTTTCCTATTTATAACAATAGAACCAGCCATTAAGACAAATTAATGTCATTATCAAGTCCCTATGAAAATGACAACTACCGGCGTTTCGAGCAGCTTTAGTGGCTATTCACCATAATGAAATCCGCTGTACAGCTACTGAAAAGAAACACTCCAAGTAATTATTTTCTAGTAGCTTGTTTGTCTGCCGGCCGTTCGTTTGCTTTCAGCTCAATTATCGGTGCGAGCGGTGGCGTGGAGGCGCGGAGAGAGCGGTACGGGCCGCCGAGCGAGAGGCCTAATTGGGCAATTACCGTCCCGTTCCAGGGCTTTTAGCTCCAGCTGAGTGGGGAGAGCGAGCGCGCGGCCTCCAGTGTACTACACGGAGACACACACACCCGCAGAGGGAAAGAGAGACAGATACTCATATACAGATACTCATATATACACACATACAGAGAGAGAGAGAGAGAGAGAGAGAGAGAGAGAGAGATACTCATACACACAGACAGACAGCATCATCAGCGAACTTCATCTTCACCACACCCACATAAAAGTCTGCCCATATGTGAACCCAAGCAAAGGACAAGTGAACTCGTCTTGCGTTTTCAAAACAGCATTAGGTGTTTTGTAACATGTAAAATATCTATTTTTAAAAAAGCAAAACTGCAGTCAACTTAAAAGTATATGTTCTCTTTCTGTTGAACACAGAAGAAGATATTTTGAAACATGTTAGAAACCTGTTACCATTCACTTCCATAGCAGAAAAATCAAATAGCATGGAAGTCAATGGTTACAGGTTTCAAATCATTATTCTACATAACTGTATGTAAAACACACACAAATAAATAAATAAATAAATAAAAAGCAAAACTAGTAATCAACTTAAAAGTATACTTCAAGTGGTTCCACCCCTTTCTTTCTGTTGAACACAAAAGAAGATATTTTAAAACATGTTAGAAACCTGTAACCAGTCACTTTCACAGTAAAAAAAAACAAATACTATGGAAGTCAATGGTTACAGGGTTGCAACATTTTCACAATAACTAGATCTCAAAAAGCACCCCCTCCAACACACTTTCTTTTTGTTGAACACAAATGAAGATGTTTAGAAAAATGTTAGAAACCCGTTACCATTCACTTCCATTCATTCATTCATTTTCATTTCGGCTTAGTCTCTTTATTAATCAGGGGTCGCCACAGTGGAATGAACCACCAACCTATCCAGCATTGTTTTTACGCAGTGGATGCCCTTCCAGCTGCAACCCACCACTGGGAAACATCCATACACACTCATTCACACACATACAGACAATTTAGCCTACCCAATTCACCTTTACCTCATGTTTTTGGACTTGTGGGGGAACAGCATTAAAAGTATAAAAGTATAATTCAAGTGGTTCCAAACCTTTCTTTCTGTTGAACATAAAAGAAGATATTTTTAAAAATATTAGAAATCTGTAACCATTTACTTCCATAGTACAAAAAACAATACTATGGAAGTCAATGGTTACATGTTTCCAACATTTTTTCAAAATAATTATAGGTATGTCACAAAAAACATGACATAACTGTATGTCAAAACACACACACACAAATAAATAAATTAATAAATAAATAAAAAGCAAAACTGCAGTCAACTTAAAAGTATACTTCTAGTGGTTCTGAACCTTTATGGGTTTCCTTTCTCTCTGTTCAATGGAAAAGAAGATATTTTAAAAAAAATTTATAAACCTGTAACCATTCACTTCCATTCATTTTCTTTTCAGATTAGTCCCTTTATTGATCTGGGGTCGCCACAGTGGAATGAACCGCCAACTTATCCGGCATATGTTTTATGCAGCGGATGCTCTTCCAGCAGCAACCCATCACTGGGAAACACCCATACACTCCCATTCACACACTTACACTATACGGACAATTTAGCCTACCCAATTCACCTGTACCGCATATCTTAGGACTTGTGGGGAAACCGGAGCACCCGGAGGAAACCCACGCAAACACAGGGAGAACATGTAAACTCCAAACAGAAATGCCAGCTTGACCCAGCCGAGGCTCGAACCAGCGACCTTCTTGTTGTGAGGCAATCATGCAACCCACTGCTCCACTGTGACGTCCATGCAACTCCATAGTACAAAAAACAAATACTATGGAAGTCAATGGTTACAGGTTTCCAACATTTTTCAAAATAACTACATGAAAAAAAAACTAAAAAACAAGCAAACACACAGACAGCAGCAGAGAGCGAGACGTGAACTTCATCATCATCATCATCATCATCATCATCATCTTCACCACACCCACATAAAAGTCTGCCCATATGTGAACCCAAGCAAAGAACAAGTGAACTCGTCTTGCGTTTTCAAAATATCATTAGGTCTAGTGTTTTGTAACATGAAAAATGTAAAATAAATAAATAATAAAACTGCAGTCAACTTAAAAGTAAACTTATAATTTGAGAAATGTTAGAAAACTGTAACCATTCACTTCCATAGCTGAAAAAATCATGTACTATGCAAGTCAATGGTTACAGGTTTCCACATTTTTCCAAATAACTCTGTCAAAAAAGCGTGCACACACACACAGACAGAGAGAGTGAGAGAGAGAGAGAGAGAGAGAGCATCATCAGCGAACATCAACACCATCATAATCATCACCACACCCACATAAAAGTCTGCCCATATGTGAACCCAAGCAAAGAACAAGTGAACTCGTCTTGTGATTTTAAAATATCATTAGGACTAGTGTTTTGTACATGTAAACTGTACAAAACAAAAATAAGAGAAAAAAAACCCACACTAATTCGGATTATTAAAAAGTGTACCTAAGTCAGCGCCAGTGCTGTAGTCATTAGTGTGTTGACACATGCACTCCGGTGCTCGTGGTGACCTGATTTGATTCTTGCCTCGTGCCGATCCTTTCCCTCTCTCTGCTCCCCATGCTTTCCTGTCAATACACTCTACTGTCCTATATATTAAAGGTGAAACCCCCCGAAAATAATCATTAAAAAACAAACAAAAAGTGCACCTAAAGTCCACGACAATCAGAAGTTGCTGAGACTTTTATTTCAGTGTGTTGATGTACTTCCAAATGAAACTGAATATTGAGTAGGGGGCGGGGCTTTCTTTTGGCGAATCATTCCCTCATAGCAAACTAATGGTAGGAGGGGCGTGGCTAAGAATATTGAGGCTGAAGTGTCAAAATTGAGAGAAGCTCTCCCCTTTCACTCACAAGCAAATGATCAGACTTTAATTGAGAGTGTCCAAAACAAACTTGTAAATTAACCTGCAAAGATTAATTATTCACCTTAAGAATAATAATAATTTGCACTAGCAAAATAAACATTGTAAAAATTGATTACACACAGACTTTAAAGGGATAGTTCACCCAAAAATGAAAATTCCGTCATCATTTACACTCATTTATTTAGTTAAACGTTTTTAGTGTTATTATGATTTAATATTAGTTCATTAGTTTTTAGGGCAGCATAGTGGCTCAGTGGTTAGCACTGTTGCCTCTCAGTAGGAAGGTTTTTGGTTTGAGTCCCTGCTAGGCCAGTTGGAATATCTGTGTGGAGTTTGCATGTTCTCACAGTGTTGGCGTGGGCTTCCTCTGGGTGCTCCGCTTTCCCCCACAGTCCAAACACGATTCGTGTTTTTAGTTTTCCTCATTTATTTATGCTTTTGATCTATATTATAGGACCTAAAACTTTCTTCCAACATCTTTTAACCTTGAAAAGCTAAATAAAATGACTTTTATTAACATTTCTAATAGTTTGCAGTGATATATTGTCTGGGTTGGTGTTGTATATTGTGCTACAAAAACCTTGTAATAATCTGCAGCACATCTTCTGTTATTTTACAGACTCATTTCTCTCTATATTATTATTTATTTTACATTATAAACTACTAAAATGTCAATAAAAGTCACTTTGTTAAACTGTAGAGTTGAATTTTTAGCATCGAAAGTGGACAGAGCCAATTTGAAGAAGGATATATTCCTGAGAAAATGGAGGAAATGGGTTGAATATATTTTAGTTAAGACCCGACTTTGTTGCTATAAATGAATAGAAGATGATGTTCTGATAGATAAATATATGCTAATGTATGTACAGTACATGTATACGGTTATACTTATCCATGTTACAATGTGTGACATTCCCACGTGTATAATGAAGATGGTCAGTTGAGATTATTCTGGAAGGAATTATTATGACATGTGTTCTTACCCTGGATGTAAATCGTGCTTTATTTTCTATTTATTTTTGATTACCATATTTATTTTATCTTTTTCTTATAATTTTTATTTTTCTTCTTTCTTTATGCTGTTTGTCATTTTATAATCTACAAAATTTGAGTACTACTGTGTAGTAAATTCACCTGACAATAATGTACGTATTTTTTACACCACTTACTGTAAGTTCAAATACTGTGATACCAAAGTACCCTGAAATGCTGTATGATTGTACTCAATTAAAAGTTCACAATAAACATAAAAATTTAAAAAAAAGAAAGTGGACAGAGTAGAGATCAACATCCCAGGTAGCAAAGAATTCTGGCCCAGATTTGGCATAAATCTGGCACAGCAGGCATTTATCCGGCACTGGCATACAGCATGTGGGCCAAACTTGGCCCTGGTTTGGCAGAGGTGGCACCGTCTTTAAGGTGGCAAACAATACTCGGGCCAAAAGTAAAATGTAGTATTTGGCCCAGATGTTAATACTTGATATGTGGGCCATGTAAGTTTAACCTGTCCTGACCCACATTTAAAATACATTTTTGTTATTTTAAAATAAAGAAAAAAATTCTACCAATCAGGTCGCTTTGAGAAAAAAGCACGCTCATAGCAAGCCTAAAGTGCAATGATTTATGGCTTTATCATTTTCATTGCAGTCATGACACACCAACATATCTGGCCCATTTTAGGCTCAGTTATGGGTTACTAACTCGGCTGAGACTTGGCCCAGATATGGTCCGTGTTTGGCCCTTGTCTGGAAGCCAGATATGGTCCAGTCATGTGCCGTAATTCACTGCGGCATGTGGGCCAAGCAAAAGCTGATTGTGTGGGCCAGAGCTGGGCCAGAGATATTTTGCTATGTGGGATCCTATAATGCAATTCACAAACCTTAAATAAACAGAAATTATTTGTCCATTACAAAAATATGATAACTAACAGATATTTTTGACAGTGTACATGGTCAAACTCTTACAGAGCTTGAATGAAAAAGCATTAATCTTCTCTCGAAATCCCCAAAGAAACAAGACAGAAACACACTCCGCTTCCTATCGTCGCTTCATTGTGCCTCTAACTGCTTTAATCCAAATATAATCAAAGGGAACGTTTCATTAGCTGTTATTTTTACATAATGATCCTTTATCAGCCCAATGATTTTTTTTGTATTAGCATAATTAGCCGGCTCTCAGCCAGCTTGTGGGGTCTTGCGGGGTCTAATTGGCCCCCGTGGCATGATGGGAAAGAAGCGCAAGGTGTCGCGGCGGGCAGGTGCTGATGGTGGCAAACGGGGGGCAACGCAGAGGCGGGTAATTACAGGATGAATTTCACTTTAATAAATGTGGGAGATGCAGATAGCGGGGCTTTCTACCTAATGGCTTCTGCCTCTGGAGCCACTTTAGGCAGAGAATGATCTGAAAGAGTGTTTAATTAACACATGCTCTCTGATCCCGAGAGAGAACGAGAGAGAGAGAGAGAGAGAGAACGAGAGGATGACAGAAGCAAGACGAGAGAAAATGTCAAACCAGTAAATACAAAGACGGAATAATTTGGAGAATTAGAGATGGAGTAGAAGAAGACAAACGAAGAGATCTGCAAATATTATATAAACATTATGAGAACAAGCATCAGGGTCGATTCTAGGATTTTCAAATTGAGAGGGGTGGGGGGGGGGGTGAAGGGGGGAGTTTAGCCCAATATTAGGGTATTTAAAAAATGAATTATTTATTTATTAATTTTCCTTCAGCTTAATCCACTTTATTTCTCCACAGCGGAATGAACCGCCAACTTATCCAGCATATGTTTTATGCAGCAGATGTACTTCCAGCCGCAACCCAGTACTGGGAAACACCCATTGTCACGATCACCAGCAATCCAGCCTGTGCAGATAGCTGGTAAACACACAGTATTGAACAGAACTACAAATCCGCCATTGAATGGACTACAAGATCCAGTCGTGCACCACTCACACACCTGGCCTAGATCCTCATGATTGCTGGCAGACACAGCTGAAGCTACTCATGAACTGTTTAGGATTATTTATACAGCACACACACACACACACACACACACTTCAGTGCTGAGTCTTGTTGAACTGTATAGTGAACATGACGACATGGTTTCCTTGCCTTGCTGTGGTTTTGACCCTCACCTTGTTTGTTTGTTTACGTTGCCTGCTGCTCGCCTGTACTGACCATCTGCCTGTTTATTGACCACAATTCTGGATTGCCCGTATACATCTGTTTTAGCTCCTGTGTTGGCTGTTGCTTGCCTGACCATCTCCATCTAATAAACCTGCATTTGGATCCTCAGCACTGTTGTCAGCATCCCGACCTTGTCACAGAAGACTCAGCACTGAAGTGTGCGTGTGTGCTGTATAAATAGTCCTAGTAATCAGTTCATGAACAGCTTCAGCTGTGTCTGTCTGCACTCATGGGGATCTAAGCCATGTGTGTGAGTGGTGCATAACTGGATCTTGTAGTCCATTTATTGGCGGATTTATAGTTCTATGCAATACTGTGTGTTTACCAGCGATCTGTACAGGCTGGATCGCTGGTGATCGTGATATCCATAGAACTCCTACCTTCGCACACACACTCATACACTACGGCCAGTTTAGTTTATTCAGTTCACCTATATCGCATGTGTTTGGACTGTGGGGGAAACTGGAGCACCCGGAGGAAACCCTGGGGAGAACATGCAAACTCCACATAGCAAATGCCAATTGACCCAGCTAATAATATGCCAAAACAATCTGAATTTAAATTTTGTTAGTTTAAATTGTTGACAATTGTAATATAATAAATCAGATTTTTTTATTCTATTAAAATAGTTTTAAATTTGAATTTCTTAATTTAAATATTAAACATCTCAAATTTAGGACAACTGAATTATTTAAGTCACATTTTTATAGACATATTTTCAAACTTCAATTTTTTTTTTTGTTCTCATTTCATAGACTGCAGATATCCACACTGTAAAACCCAAAAAGTTAAGGCAACTCAAACCATTTGAGGAAACCGATGGCAACAAACTATTTAAGTTGAAAAACTAATCCTAAGGAGTACTGTAAACTTAATCCATTTGAGCACAGTAAAACCCAATAAATGAAGAGAACTCAACTAATTGAGTACTGTAAAACCCAATCAGTTAAGGCAACTCAAAGCGTTTAACAGAAACCGAATGCTACAAATCCTTATTAAAATCTAATCTATATGAGTATTGTGAACTTACTCCATGCCTGGATTTCATAATTAGCCTTGCATTTACTAACTCAGACTATATTTTAAGTATTTGGAATAATTCGCGTTTTCATCCTGTAGAAAAATCTCATAAGAACAATGTTTAGCGGCTTAATGTGTTACAGCAGTGTTTTTAAAAGACCAAACACTTTATTGATATAGTGTACAACCAAGCACATGTGGTCAGAACACAAACGAATCGCAGGTAATGAAGTATTAAGCGTTTCTCCCAAAGAAAAGCCTGTCTACGCAAAATGCTAGCAGGCATCTGTAACTCTGCTCACGCTCCGCCTCTTTGCCCTTTTTGGTAACCCCCAGTTGGCGTGCGCGAACAAAATGGCAACGGCTGGCCACGCCCACTTGTAGCTTAATTTGCAACACATGGGTGATGTCACAGATACTACGTCCATATCTTTTACAGTCTACGGCTGACAAACAGGCATTTGTAGCTCCGCCTTCTTTTGAAAAAAAGCGACTGTCTCCAAAACGGCACAATTCAGCTCAAAATCCCAAAATCGGCACTTTCAAAGAGTAATAAAACATTACTTGTGTGGTATTTTGAGCTGAAACTTCACACACACTTTCTAGGGACATCAGAGATTTAATTTACATCTTGTACAAGGAGGCATAACAGGTCCCCTTTAAGTCCCGTTTAAGGTATGCATGTGCTTATTGTCCTAAAACAACATTTTTACCTTAGTGTAATATTAATTCAAATCTCCAATCCCAAAGATCCCCCTCACACAATCTCTTTAGCTTTAGACATGTCACTCAGTGTACTGTTAAAAGACGAGCTCCACAAGCAGCAAACAAAGCCACAGACACATATATAGCTCCGAAAAGAAGACACTGATTCCCCCGCCTGTAACTTGTGTATGGCAACATTCCCTTTGTGTGAAAGGTGTGCCACTATGCAGGGTGTCTGCTAGATGAACTGCTGTCCGTGTGCTAATTAGGAAGCTCCCCGGTCGTGTTGATGAATGCTCATTCTGGAGCGCATCTTTCTGTGGGCGCAGTCAAGCGTGTACAATTATCCACCTGCTGCTCACAGACGCCACTTTTTTGACAAAGTTCTTTCTCCAAACGTTTGCAGTTCGCGCCCTCACGGCTTCCTTAATCTAAAGTCTCATTCGCTGAATAGACTGGAGGTCCATCATTATGCACTTTAGTTCTGCGATAAAAGGCGGCATTGTTAAATTCGGTCTCATTGCAGTATCTAAATAACTCAATTTAAAAATACAGCTTTTTTAGGGCAGTTACGAACTACAACCGTCTAATTTACTTAAACTCAAATGCTAAAAATGCAACATGAGATGTGTCTAAAATGTTTTATATATATTTATATATGCTGCTTATTCCAATTACTTGTTTAAAATAAGCTGAAACAACTCAATTCTTGAGGTTTTTTGGGGGCAACTTTATTGTTTTATGTTCAATCCACTTAAATTTGTCAAAGCAACTAAGTGAACTTAATTGAATTGTGTTGCAACGACATGAATGAATTGTGTGAAACTGCATTTTTATTCTAGCGTACACTAGGGCTGCATGATATTGGGGGAAAAATATGACAGTGCTATATTTAGTAGTTCTGCGATATATATTGCGATATGAAATATATTTCACCAAAAGCATTGCGAAGAATTCAGTACAGTTTAGAATGGTTGGGGGAATTTTATAGTGCTTCTGCATAAGTTAGTATAAATTACTTAAAATTTTATTTAAACTAAAAATTTTCTTGCTGTGAGGCGACAGTGCTAACCACTGAGCCACTGTGCTGCCAAGACAACAATATATCATTCTTAATTTAAATTCTGGGCAGCTGGGTGGCGCAGTAGGTAGCGATATCGCCTCACAGCAAGAAGGTTGCTGGTTCGAGCCTCAGCTGGGTCAGTTGGCATTTCTGTGTGGAGTTTGCACGTTCGTCCTGTGTTGGTGTGGGTTTCCTCCGGGTGCTCCGGTTTCCCCCACAGTTCAAACACAAATTGTCCGTAGTGTGGGAATTGCAGCTGGAAGGGCATTCGCTGCTTAAAAAGTTGGCGTTTCACTCCACTGTGGTGACCCCAGATTAATAAAGGGACTAGCCCTAAAAGAAAATTTCAATGATCAAATAAGTATCACTATTATAAGTGTCAAACAATGAAGATACACGATATTTGTATATTGTTGAGTTGTTTTTCATAGGACATATTGAAGGTGAGGTTCAGTAAAACTGCAAAAAAGAAAAAAACACATGAAATAATTAATCAAGTTACTACTACATAAATAAATCAAAAGTTGTGTTTTACAAAGAAAAATCGGAATTATTAGCCCTCATGTGAATTCTTATATATTTTTTCACCAATTTCTGTTTAAGGGAGAGAAGATTTTTTTCCAACACATTTCTAAACATAATAGTTTTAATAACTCATTTCTAATAACTAATTTTTTATCTTTGCCATGATGACAGTAAATAATATTTGACTAGATATTCTTCAAGACACTAGTATTCAGCTTAAAGTGACATTTAAAGGCTTAACTAGCTTAAGGAAAGTCATCGTATAACTGGTTTCAAGAGTTCACACTTAGATATTGCCTGACAATATTAGCAGGTTTGGCATGCTGTCCCGGGAAAGAACCATGAGCTCGGAGATAAATGAGCCCAAGGCTCCCACCTGGTCAATGAGCATTTAATAGGATACGAGATCAGGTAGTTCTCGAGAGCTCCCCCCGATTCGTTTGGCCTGTTCCTTGATTCATAAAGACAGCTCTATAGGAATAGGCCGCCAACCACACCGGTGCACTCGCTTAGAGAACCTTAGTATTAATGTACTTGTGACTGTTACTATTGTTTAATTTAATTGTGTCTCATGTCTTTATACTGTGGGAGGGTACCGGAGTACCTGTGGGAAACCCAAGCGAACACGGTGAGAACATGTAAACTTCACACAGAAATGCCGACTGGCCCAGCTAGGACTTGACCTAGCGACCTTCTTGCTGTGAGACAGCAGTGCTAACCACTGAGCCGTGTTGCCCGATCCTAGAAATGAGGAGGAGGGAAAAGGGGTGGAAGGGGCGGGATGGGGGATGGGGGTTATTCCCAAACGAAGATAGGGAGTAAAGTTAAGATGTGGTCACACTAGAGTTTGAGCTTGCGAAATTCTGTAGTACAGCGCTGCGAAAAGGGGCGGGATTAAATAAGATGATTAGACATTTAAGAAAGCGAGCGATCGGTCCATATTTTAAATTTCTGTACAGAGAGGTCATGTTTTGATCATCGATTGGTCTCACGTAGTCAAGTGATGCAATTTCGCAGGCCAGAGCTCACCAAGCTTGAATTTTCCAACGCAGCGAACTGCGAAACTTGACGCATGACCTTGCGTTTACGGTCTGATGCATTCACGTGCGTATGAATGGAAGTCTATGGGGAGAAAAGTCCAGTGTGACCGCAGCTTAAAGCAAGTTTCGCAGTTCCCTGCGTTGCAAAGTTCAAGCTTGGTGAACTCTGACCTGCGAAATCGCATCACATGATTGCGTGAGACCAACCGAGGATCAAAACATGAAATTTAAAATATGGACCGATCGCTTGTGTTTTTTAATGTCTAATTATCTATTATATTAGCGCCGTACGACAGAATTTCACAAGCTCAAACTCGAAACTCGAGTGTGACCGCAGCTTTAGGCTGGATATTTATATTCGATTTGGAATAATCCAATTGGCTAGCTAATGAATACTGATAGGGACCAGCTGCGGTCAATCATGTCACGTGCTCCTTTAGAAATTAGTTTCGAAACTTCACTTATTCTGTAGACAATCGAAAACAAATATTGCTTAAGGGGGCTAATAATATTGACCTTAAAAGGGTTTTTTAAATTAAAAACTGCTTTTATTCTAGCCGAAATAAAACAAATAAGACTTTCTCCAGAAGAAAAAATATTATAGGAACTACTGTGAAAAATCCATTAAATATGACTTGAGAAATAATTAAGAATATTCATTGCATATGAGGGCTAATAATTGTGCCCTCAGCTGTTTATATATCTCTTATACATACATATAGAGAGTTGTTCACAGTTCCACATGATGCAACCCCCACAAAATAAGAAGAAAAAGTGCTCTTTTAAATGCATTCAGACTCTTTCTCTCGCGTCCTGCCTGCTCTTTGAAACTCAAACCTTGTTGATGGCAACATAACAAGCGTCTCCGCCTTGGCCTGTGACCTCAGCCTCTTTTTGCATTTCCTGTGGCCCGTTTTTTCCCCCGATGGGACGGGTCTGTTTCTGCACCTGCGGATTGGGGCAGGTGACAGGAATTCTGGGAGAAACGGAGCCATAGAAACGCTGCCGCTTCTCTCTGACACGAAGGTTAAAGCCATTGAGAACAGCAAAAGATTAGAGGCTCTTTGTAGCCATCAGCGTTAAACAAATTAATCTATTGCTGCTCAGCTGACTGTAAAATCTCTAGATTTACTGTTTCAATGCAGCTAAGGCCCGAGCCATAGGGTCAGCCCATGCTGCCTTTCCCACAATGTCTAAAACACATATTAGAAAGCCTTTACAGAGTTTTTGTCTGCTTTTTAGGGGTAAGTATATAAAAAGAGAGCTTAAGGGAGATCCTTTTTCAAAATGCAATCCAAAAAAATACACTTAACAACTAAATATACAGCAGATGAAGGCAAAACTATTAGATTTGAACTCTTTTAAAATTATTTTTATACATTAAACAAGTGCTTTTTAATGGAGAAAGATGTTTTTCAGCTTTCTATTTCTAAATAATAATTCTAATAATCATTTATTTTGTCTTTGCCATGATATAAAGTACGTAATATTTCACTGCACAGTGAAAAATATCTGTTAATAAACAGTTCTTCCATTTATTTACAGTTGTGAATTGCATTATGTGATGTTGATCTCTGCTCTGTCGACTTTTGATGTTGAAAATTCAACTCTGCAGTTTAACAAAGTGACTCTTATTGACATTTTAGTCGTTTAAATTAATAATATAATGTATAAGAAATCATATATAGAGAGAAATAAGTCTGTAAAATAACAGAAGATGTGCTGCAGTTTATTTCAAGGTTTTTGTAGCGCAATATACAACACCAACCCAGACAATATATCAGTTTAAACAACAGTTCTGTCTGGTTTTTAAATCTGTTTGGCTGATAGCAGTGATGTATTAAAGTAATATCAGCACTCCTTCACCCTGCAGAGCACTACAGTTTGACAAATACTGCAGCTGTTGGACAACATAATGTACTTTTGAGGCTTTTTTAGACAAGAATGTAGTTGTTTAGATTGCAGCTATGCAGTTTATTTATAAGGATAGTGCCTATTTTAAATATTTATAATTTTGGAGATACAGCACTTCGGCATCCAACAGCCTGTCATACTGAGCAGAGCTAAAATGGTTGACGTTCCACCACAAGATGGCGACAGAGACCGCATAATAGAGGAAGAAAAAGAAGAAATTTCTAACTATAGCTGATCAAATTATTATTAAACAGGTAAGTGACATTCTAAGTCGATCCCTCTCTTTTGTATATTGTAGTGCTGTATTTAAACCATAGTAATCTGCTAGTGCTTTGGGTTTTTCGTGGTTTATTATTGTGATCTCCCGATTGCAACAGAGAAATACTGGGAAATGTCAGTAGACTGATGGCATTTCATGCTGTTCAGCCTTATAATCATAAAATGTGAGCAAAATCACCTGTTTTGTCTTCACTTTAGACATGATGCTAGAGAATCATTCAAAAATTAGCTCTAAAGTGACGTTTGTGAAGTAGCAACGTTTTCTGCTGTTCTGACGTCAGCTGCAGATGTGAATGAATGGCGGAAGAAAGTAGTTCCTCTTACCAAAGGGTTTTTAGACTCTGTGTCTGATTTTCTTTTTTATGTACACGATTATGCCGTCAAACTGTTGTATAAACGCAATATCACACTCATAGCAGTGCGAAATGGCTGTATATAGTCACTGGTGGGACACTAAGACACTCGGCTTGCGGCCTCGAGCCAACGCACGCCTTCCACCAGTGCCGATTTACAGCCATATCTGTAAGCAGTGCTATGAGTGTGATATTGCTCATATAAACTATTCAAAATGTTCATAAAAGTCACATTTTTTCAGTTTACTTAATTTGCAAGATTTATTAAGCTTAAAGTGCAATTTAAAGACTGGGTTATTTAGGTTAATTATGCAAATCTTTGGACAACATTGGTTCGTTCAGAAGCCAATCGAAAAAGAAATTCTTAATAATAATAATAATTAAAACTAATAATATTTTAAAGTTTTTTTAAATTTGTTAAATTATTTGATTTTAGCTATTAATATTTATATTGTATTTTCTAATTTCATTCATTCCTTTTTCTTTGGCTTAGTCCCTTTATTCATCAGGAGTTGCCACAGTGGAATGAACCGCCAAATTATCCAGCATATGATTTACACAGCTGATGTCCTTCCAGCTGCAACCCAGTACTGGGAAACACCCATACATTCACTCACACACAGACACACACACACACACACACACACACACACACACACACACACACACATACACATACACATCGGTCAATTTAGTTTATTCAATTCACTTATAGTGCATGTATCTGGACCCATGCCAACACGGGGAGGACATGCAAACTCCATGCAGAAATGACAACTGGTCCAGCCAAGACTCGAACCAGCGATCTTTTTGCTGTGAGGCAACAGTGCTAACCACTGAGCCACCATGTCACCCCTGATTTCTTTATTTGTAAAATAAAAACATACAGATTATTAAAGTACACTGTAAAAATGCTTTTTGATTCAATTGATTTGTTCTGGGACAACACGAAGGAATTAAGGGAACTTACTAGTTTTTACTAATTTAGATGGATTGAGCCTCTTGTTTACCCCACAAGTGCAAAGACATGCGCTATAGGTGATTTGGGTAAGCTAATTTGCCCGTAGTGTTTGTGTGTGAATGAGTGTGTATGGTTTTCCCAGTGATGGGTTGCAGCTGGAAGGGCATCTGCTGCATAAAACATATGCTGGATAAGTTAGCGGTTCATTCCACTGTGGCAGCCCCAGATTAAAAAAAGGGTTTAAGCCGAAATAAAATGAATTAATGAATGAATGAACGTAAAACAATTAAGTTTTCCCCCAAAAGACTTGAGAATTAAATATACAGTTTGAATAAACAGCAAACATTATTTTTTGACTGTAGTATCGGTCCGTTTAGCAATATACTGAAAACTGAAATGTGTGATGTTTTGCGAAATACAGTATATGCTAAAATATGGAACAAAATAAAAGGGAATTATTATTATCATAAGGTGTATTCTGAGAAATCTGAAATGCTATACATTTGTTTATTTATTTGGGAGGCTTTTAAGAGTATCAAGAGAGCAGTATAAAGAGAGTCAGTGAGTGTTGTGGTGCGGGTCAAACTGTGTCAACTCCAGTTAAGCACAGATGAGCGCACAGAAACGGACCCACGTGTTCAAGAGCTCACAGATCTTTTCAAGCTCTGCTGTTCAAAACTCTTTTAAATCTGATTCAGTGATTCATTGTTCAAATGGATGCCAAAATTGAATTGAACTCTTATTAGGTGCCAACAGTGATGAAAGTAACGCAATATGACTTTTCTAAGTAATGAGTAAAGTAAAGCATTCCTTAAAAAAATCAGATCATAATATTTAAGTTACTTTTCAGTTGAATTGTTTAGCTTTTTTGGTGACACAGGTGGCTCAGTGGTCTCGCCTCACAGCAAGAAGGTTGCTGGTTCGAGTCCCAGCTGGGTCAGTTGGCATTTCTGTGTGGAGTTTGCATGTTTTCCCCGTGTTGGCGTGGGTTAAAAAAACCTTTATTTTAATTTCACAGGACCTTTAAACAAGCGGGAAAATTCCTTTCTTCTGATTTCTCAAAACTATTAGGCACTTTAACTTTTTTGTCATGAAATTTTTTAAGCATTTATGTGTTTTCTAAAAACCTGTTTTTTATCTCCTTCCATATCTTTCAATTTATGCAACATCTTTAAACAGTTATTGATGAATCAAAACACCCTTAATGAAAGGACAAATTAGACTTACCAAAGTAGATGAGGCTGTATCTCTGCAATGCATCATCAGAGGACCAAACTTGATTTGTGTGTGTTATGATCTCATAACAGAGCTTACTATTAAGGGCCTTTCTATCATGGATAAAAAATGTAATAACAATTATATCAGGAAAATCCTGACTGCAGATAAAAGTGTTCCTCCAATAGCAATGGTTAAATGGAAACAAGTATTCCCTTCATTCTTCTTTTCCCCAAAAATCTGGACAGATATTACAAAATACATAATTCCTAATACAGTAAAAGAAACTAATTTTAAAATATTACATAGATACTATCCATGCAATGGTTTTATTAGTAAGTTTAAGGAAGGTTTTTCACCCGGAAACAATTCTTCATTTATTTTTCAGTTGCAGTTACACAAAACGGTTTTGGTCCCAAGTTTCCTTACTTCTTTTAGAAGTGTTTTATAAATTTATCAATATAACTGATATAATGGTTTTATTTATGGATTGCAACTCTGGATTATTGGAAATGGACAAAATAACAGCAATTCTTATTTTATTTGGAAAGTATCACATCCACAAAACAAAATGTATGCTGACTGTACCAAATTGTAAACTATTCTTCATTGATCTAAAATTTTTTTATGATTCACTCACTTCTATACAGAGTAATACCAAAGCTATTAAGACATCCCAACTGCTGAAAAAAATACTTAATGTCCATGATTAATTTCTGTTGTTAATTCCCTTGTATACTGTTTTATGTATAATCCTGTACTCCCCTGTTTAATCAATAAAAAAAATATATATATATATCTCATAACAACCATGACCTAAGGTTTCGGCACAGCACTATCTGGTGGTCAGGAGGTATGAAAATTGACTATTTTGCCCACAAAAACCTGAACAGTAGGTGACACATTGGCTCAGTGGTTAGCACTGTTGCCTCACAGCAAGAAGATCACTGGTTTAAGTCCTGGCTGGACCACTTGGCATTTCTGTGTGGAGTCTGTATGTTCTCCCCGTGTTGGCGTGGGTTTGCTTCAGGTGCTCCGATTTCCATCACAGTCCAAACACATGCGCTATAGGTGAATTCATTCATTTTCTTTTCGGCTTAATCCCTTTATTAATCTGGGGTCGCCACAGCGGAATGAACCGCCAATTTAGCTTACCCAATTCACCTACTGTATAGCGCATGTCTTTGGACTGTGGGGGAAACCGGTGCACCCAGAGGAAACCCACGCCAACACGGGGAGAACATGCAAACTCCACACAGAAATGCCAACTGACCTCGCACTGCGCTGCGGCTGCCCTTATAGATGAACTGAATAAACTAAATTGGCTGTAGTGTATGTGTGTGAATGAGTGTGTATGGATGTTTCCCAGTGATGGGTTGCAGCTGGAAGGGCATCCGCTGTGTAAAACATATGCTGGATAAGTCAGTGGTTCATTCCACTGTGGCAACCCCTGATGGATAAGGGACTAAGCCGAAGGAAAATGAATGAATGAATGAATGAATGAATGAACGAATCTGAACAGTAATATATGTAATAAGTAAGTAAATAAATAAATAACAAGACCTCTTAAAATTCGGAGTGGCAAACCATGTTGAACAGCCATTTTGGCCATCGGATATTTTGAGTTTTGTTGCTATAGATGTTAGTTAAACCATAAACAGTTAAACCACATAATTAAAATGACTAGTAATGGCATTGTGAAATATCTATAGGCCTACCATTAAATGATCTGATCCTTTCTCCATATTTACCTCCTCACTCCTCATGTGCTTAATTGACCCCTTAATTTATCCATGCCACTCATAGCCTACACCTTGTATACTCAATGAAATCCATAATGGTACAGTGACATATATCAAAGACTACAAATAATATAATGAATTAAAAAAAGACAAAAAACATCGAAGCTAAACTAAAAAAACGTTAATAGAAAATTACAATAGTTTTCGTTTATTTATTTGGTTGCTTTATTTTGAATAAATAAAGAAATAATCAAATAAAATTTACTTTTTTAAATTTAAATTGAATATGAACTATTTTTTATTGCATTTTAACTTCTCTGTTTTGTAAAGCATCCACTTTTTTATTCTTATATTAATAAACACATATTATGAACAGTAATGTAATGTTATTAACCAGTAAACACATCGGAAAATACAAGACTGAACAGCAAAGGGGCGCTTGAACGTGACGTCATTTGTCTGCGACAAAACTAGGTTGTCAGTTTTAAAAGTCACTTGCTTTTATTGTCCCAGTTTTCTTTATTTCGAAGACAAATGTGCGTGTATTTGTCTTGAATTATTGACTAAATTATATTAATCACCTTCATGCTTGACGTCGGTTCCGTACGACTCCAGTGTAAGTAGGTTTTTGTTTTTAAATATTTATTCATGTTCAAATATGACTGACAAAAAAACCCTGTCACAATCTTTGTTTGTCAGTTATAAGTAAATACTGTATACTTTATATACACACACACATATATAGTGTGATTTGAATATCTCTCAATAATAGTTAAGCATTTCTCGTTTTCGTCAGTTTTACTCACTTTTGTTGTCACTGAATGATTTATTGAACATATCGGAGTTTCTTCGGTTTACACAAGTCTGATAAGTCTTCACAATCATAACATAGGAAAAAAATAAGCACAAATATCTAAAGGACTCATTTACTCGCCATGGTGTACAAAATGAACAAATGTTTTTGAGCTTATGCTTTCAAAACAAACAAACAAACAAACCAATAAACACTTTCCGTTTATTTATTTTTTTCTGAGCCAGCTGACTTATAATTGTTTTTATTTCAGTCCTAAACTGACAAAAGTTTTTAATCAATATCCCTAATAAAAGAGACTTCATCTCATAATCCCATCCATCCGTCCATCTATATTGTTTATCTGTCTGTCTATTTATCTGTCTATCTATCCTGTATGTTTATCTATCTTGTATGTCTGTCTATATTTTATGTCTATGTAATATCTATCTTGACTATTTTGTATCTGTCTTGTTATCTATCTATCTATCTATCTATCTATCTATCTATCTATCTATCTATCTATCTATCTATCTATCTATCTATCTATCTATCTATCTATTCTGTATGTCTGTCTGTCTATCTATATTGTGTCTGTATTTATACCGTCTATTTTGTATGTCTGTCTGTTTGTCAATCTATATTGTGTCTATCTATCTTGTCTATTTTGTATATGTTCATCTGTTTGTCTATCTATCTATCTATCTATCTATCTATCTATCTATCTATCTATCTATCTATCTATCTATCTATCTATCTATCTATCTATCTATCTATCTATCTATCTATCCATCCATCTATCCATTTACCTATCTGTCTATCTATCCTGATTGTCTATTTTGTATGTCTATCTATCTATACTGTCCTTTTTATGTCTATATTGTGTCTATCTATCTTGTCTATTTTGTATCTGTCTGTCTGTCTGTCTATCTATCTACTTTGTATGTCTGTCTATCTATATTAGGGGTGTCCAAGCTCGGTCCTGGAGGGCCGGTGTCCTGGAGAGTTTAGCTCCAACCCTAATTAAACACACCTGAACCAGCTAATCAAGCTCTTACTAGATATACTAGAAACTTCCTGGCAGGTGTGTTGAAGCAAGTTGGAGATAAACTCTCCAGGACACCGGCCCTCTAGGACCGAGTTTGGACACCCCTGATCTATCTCCTGTCTATTTTAGTATCTGTCTATCCATTTACCTACCTATCTGTCTGTCTGTCTATCTATAGGATGTCTCTGGGTGTCCTGAGGTTTGTTTTGAGCCGCAGCGCTCTCCGACCAATCAGCCTTCTTAATTTACCACTGCCAAGAAAACCATCAACCCTCAGACCAGCATGCGGTTTCCAGATATTCTCGCCCTGGCCACGCACTTCCTTCTCCACAGACACTGATGGCGGGGATTCTGAAATTCAGACAGATTCCCTGAAGAAGAAGAATAAAAAGCTGGACCCGAGAGCACGGGTCACTATTAGCAGCGTGGGCAGGAAGATTGGCCAGCGCCACATACACTTAATAGGAGCGGATGGTGAGGATTTGGGTGTAAAGCACCGTGCGGATGTGATAAGACTGCTGGACCAGACAGACCTGAAGCTTGTGGCCGTAAATGACAGCTGTGATCCTCCAGTATACAAACTGATGAAAGGGAAGGAGATCCACGAAGAGCAGTTGAAACTTCGAGAGAAACAGAAAGACAAAAAAGGTGTGTTTCAGTCAGGAAATATACATAGTCAAGTCTGAAATTATTCATACTCAGAGTTAAAGTACAAATGAAATCAAAAACTAAACCATACTGATTTTGCTAGCTCACATTGTTAGTTTTGCGATGAACAATTCATTTGTGTCCTTGTAATCTAAAATTGAAATCTGAAAATGCACTTCCTGTTTGTTTTCAGTTAAATTCTCAGATTATGTCTGCCTGAGGTATTGCGAGTGGCTAAGATACTTAACCACGCCCCTCCAACAGTCAGTTCTGACAACAAACAGAAATGCTGAGGAGGAGGAGTCTGTTAGGTTGTAATATCTCTCCCCAAACCCTTTTCCCACTCTTTCTGAATGAAATACCTACTTTACATCATCCAATCAGCTCACAGTATAAAAATCAAGCCACACCCACTGTTTTCTCATTTAATATTCCATTTCTATAGGAACTGTCAAGATACTTAAAAAAATGTTCGCACTTCCAGTTCATGCAGACTTAAAATTATTACTTCTACCGTAAATGACACTGGTTTCTTTTAAAAGATAAGATGATATTTCTGTTTTTATTTACATCTGAACAAACACTTTAAGTCAGAATCTGCCAGGGGTATAAATAATTTAATTCAGAATCAGAAAGAGCTTTATTGCCAGGTATGTTTACACATACGAGGAATTTGTTTTCATGACAGAGCTTCAACAGTGCAACAGGATTACAGAGACAGGACAAAAAACAGATAATAAATATATTTAAAAAAAAAAATAGAAGTAAGTAGTGAGTGCAAATATACAAATTGACAAGTGTATGTACGTGTTTATTACTATATACAACGTTATATGTGCAGCTGTTATGTGCAAATTAGCATGTAAAGTGTGTTGTTAAATAAGTGTATATGTGTATAAAAGTGTATAGCAAGTAGTGATGTTGGTTCCACAATTATTATCATCAAGTGTTCATGAGATGGATTGCCTGAGGGAAGAAACTGTTTCTGTGTCGGGCTGTTCTGGTGCGCAGTGCTCTGTAGCGTCGACCAGAAGGTAAAAGTTCAAAGAGGCAGTGTGCTGGGTGTGAGGGGTCCAGAGTGATTTTGGCAGCCCTCCTGTTTGCTCTGGATAAGTACAGTTTATTTAATCGAACACCGCATTTAACACTTGAACTATATCAAAACCTTTCATCAAAGTTGTGCTAAAACTCTTGAACATTTTTTTGGATCCTCTTCAAATGTTGATTACTGTAGATCATTGATGAACGCAAAATAATTTATTTTTTTTTGACCCATTGACTTCCATAGTAGGCATGGGCCGGTATGAGATTCTGATGGTATGGTTACCTTCGACAAAAATATCACGGTTTCACGGTATTACGATTACTGCTCTAAAATATATTATATTTAAATGTCTAGGTAAAAAAACTAACTTTTTCCCCCTTTGAACACAAAATAGTTTAATTTGGGAAACATTTCAAATGTTTTGGAGCAGTAAACATGTCAGCCTTAATAATTCAAATCAATCATCTACTTCTGCCGTCTTCATTAGTTTCAAAAACACTGATTTCTTTTCCATTTAAAAAGGCATCTTTGGATATCTTTTCTGCTGGAGATACTGTTGTCCTAAAAAACTTAAAACTGAAACGTTAAAAAAAACATACATATACCTTAGGAACAATATTACAGAAAATTTTGATGGTTTTAAAACCTTGAATTTTTCAAACTGCGGTATACCTTGAAAATGGTTATCATCCCATGCCTATTCCATAGTAATATTCAAAACAAGCCAATGGGTCCCAGAAAAATATCTTCTTTAGTGTTCAACAGAAGAAACTCTAATAGGTTTTGAATAAATAAAGTGTGAGTAAATGATTATTTTTGGGTGAACTATCCCTTTAATTTCAAAGACAAATGAAGTCATTTGATTGTGTTTATTTGCCATTAATTGACAATTCTGTTCTCTGCTGTGTAATATAATTGTATTTTAATGATGTAAAGCATCATATTGAGCTTTGGTTAGATGTCAGTGGAATCAACATGCCACTGGGTCTCGCTTGTGTGTTTACATTTTTCCATGTCAATGACTGTTTAATGATAAGGAGTTATCAGTTTTGTATTATATTACTAATTATGCTGTAGTTACAATCCGTTTATAAGCTGTTTACAGCATAGAAAACACAAATTTCACCTTAAACTGTTGTAAATCTTGAGTGCTTTAGGGCACAAATGTAATTTTGATTGACATTTGACATAAAAACAGGCCAGTGATTTTGTGTTTATTACTGCACAGCACCACATGGTCTTAAATAAAACATCCCTAAACATACTTAATACCTAAACACTAGCTTATAAACTATTAATAAGCAGCAAATTAGGAGTTTGAGGCAAGTCATAAAGATTTATTAACAGTGAGAATTATATATAAAGTGTGACTGAATATTCTGGAGCAGAGAGGAATACATTTGTCTGACAAGCTTGATTGAAGAAGCTCTGTTACCTGAATGCATTTCTTTCCTTGCTGGACAAAGTTGTTTATTTGCGTAATGGGTTACAGATATTGACATTTCAAATTAAACCTGACCTTATGCCACTCTATCCTTTCCCTGTAGGACTTGTCCAATCAAAGGAGCTCAATTTCTCCTCCAATATCTCACTTCACGACTTGGATAATAAACTGCGGCAAATTGTGAGCTGGCTGGAAAAGAACAATCACGTCAAACTCACTATCAGAGCAGGAACTAATAGTGAAACACCACTGGTACGTAATAAATCAATATATTTTCTCATGCACATCATACGATTTTAATAGTGAGTGATCAAAGATTACAAAAGTTATTATTTGCACCCAAATTCACTGTATGAATGCAAATGAAATGGTTAGTTCACGCAAAACAAAAAATTCAATCACCCTCAGGCGGAGAGTTTCTCTCTTGTTTAACACACAAAAAAAAGATATTTTGAAGAAAGTTAATAAAAAACTAATAATAATCTGTAACTATTGACTTCCATAGGAGGAAATAGAACTACAATGGAAGTCAATGGTTACAGGTTTCCCACATTCTTCAAAATATCTTCTTTTTTGCCTAACAGAAGAAACTCAGAAAGGTTAGGAACATGTGAAGGCTGAATAAATGATAGAATTTTCATTTTTGCGTAAACTATCCCTTTAACAACCAACAAAAGAATTACATTTTAATTATACACTCACCGGCCACACTGGTTTTTTGCCTCCTTTTGCCTTCAGAACTGCCTTAATCGTTCGTGGCATAGATTCAACAAGGTACTGTAAATATTTCTCAGACATTTTGGCTCATATTGACATGACAGCATCACACAGTTGCTGCAGATTTGTCGGCTGCACTTCCATGATGCAAATCTCGCTTTCCACCACATCCCAAAGGTGCTCTATTGGATTGAGCCCTGGTGACTGTGGAGGCCATATGAGTACAGTGAACTCATTGCCATGTTTAAGAAACCAGTCTGAGATGATTCACACTATATGTCATGGCGCGTTATCCTGCAGGAAGTAGCCATCAGAAGATGTGTACACTGTAGTCATAAAGGGATGGACATGTTCAGCAACAATACTCAGGTATGCTGTGGCGTTGATACGATGCTTGCGTTGTTACTGTTGCCTTTTTATTAGCTCGAACCAGACTGGCCATTCTCCTCTGACATCAACAAGTCATTTGCGCCCACAGAACTGCCACTCACTGGATATTTTCTCTTTTTCTGACTATTCTCTGTAAACCCTAGAGATGGTTGTGCGTGAAAATCCCAGTAGATCAGCAGTTTCTGAAATACTCAGAGCAGCCTGTCTGACACCAACAACCATGCCACGTTCAAAGTCACTTAAATCCCCTTTCTTCCCCATTCTGATGCTCGGTTTGAACTGCAGCAGATCGTCTTGACCATGTCTAAATGCATTGAGCTGCTGCCATGTGATTGGCTGATTAGAAATTTGCATTAACTAGCAGTTGGACAGGTGTACCTAATAAAGTGGCCGGTGAGTGTATATTACACAAACAGTGCAGTGATTCAAACCGACTTTGGTACAGAGCTGATTTCAGGATTTCCTTCTGATGTTTTTCCCCTCATGACAGGACAAAATATTAACGCAGATGGTGGAGAAGATATCGGTGCCTGTTGCCTTTGTATCAAACCCCTCTTTGATTCGTGGGGGTCGCGCTTCCATGTGCATCATTCGGCCCGCTTCTGCTAAAGAACAGCAGAAAAAGACTTTAAAAAAGAAACCTGAATCTGTAGAAGAGGTGCAGAGTGATGCTGCTGGGGGCGTAGATGAAACCAAAGACTTAAAGCAACAATAAAAGTATGTGCAACTAAACTGTTCTCTTCATATCTTTGATTTCTGAGTCTAATATTTAAAGTCTTATCATGCAATTTTCAGAATAGCATAGAATTTAAAAAGGTGTACTGAGTCCAGACACATTCCAGAATTTGATATTTATATACATTTTTGTGTTGTTGTTTTTATTGCATTGTTTAACTTCATTTGGTGATTTCCTAGCATTTTAGAAATTGATTCATTCATTTTCCTTCGGCTTATTCCCTTATTTATCAGGGGTCGCCACTAATCAGTTTAATGGGCGAGTTTGTACGAAATCAGTCGTGCGAAACGGTACGATTTTAAAAAGGAGGCGTGGCATCAAACCACACCCCTAAACCCAACTGTCATTGGGGATCAGGAAATCGTACGAATTAATGTTGATTTATACTTCTGCGTTGACTTAGGCTGCATTTACACTGCACTGTTCAAGTGACCCAATTCCGATTTGTTTCTCCCATGTGGCACAGATCGGATATGGCCCATGTACGTGTAAGCAGGAACAAATCACATGGATTCCGATTTACTCAAATCAGATTCAGGCCTTGTTCATATGTGGAAATGTATCCGATATGATTCGGATCTGTGTTGTCATGTCTGCAGGTAGATTGGATTTTGCCTGTCAATGTGAGTCGCGTGTCAGTAAAACCCATAGCGAATGACGTCAAGTCTGACACTTTCTTTTCAGAACAGACTTCAGCAGAGTCCCAAACCTTAAATCTCATACACGAGGACTTAATCAGCTTTCATATTGTCATATAGCACAGGTATTTAAGCATGTTAATGAGAGCAAGAGAGCGCAATGTCCGCCACGTAACCAATATAAACTAATATAAAACTAGTGCATACATCACGCTATGGACATTACATTAAGATGCCTAAAGGTTTAAAAAAGCCTATATATCAAAAGAAGACGGACAAATGAGAACCTTTCTGTCATAAACTATAGTCAAACCAGCTTGTCAAAGGCTGCAAACAGATTACATACAGGAATAGAGAAAAGAGCGCTCTTTAATTATCAGCTGTTAGTCAGCGCCCGCTCTTTTTTTTTCCCTGGTCATTGCGCCTTTGCCGTGTGCAGTGTAAATGCAGACGATCGGATACGAGTCACTTTTAAAAGGTGATGTAAGCAGGTCATCAAACAAATCGGATAGAGTCACAAAATCGGAATTGACCAATGCAGCCTTTTTGAAGTGACCCACGGTGCCTGCCTTGCGTGTAGTTGTGCATTTATACTTCTGCATGCTGTTGCTCTGCAATAGCACTTCCGAAAAGCTAGCTGGCAGTAGGTCTTTATGCTCCTCTGTATGGAGTTTCTTCGTTGGTGTTTTGTTTTTTTCTGAACGCTACCTCAATGTACAAGTAGCTAAAACTCGCTCATTCAGAGGCAGGAACCAGAGGACGTGCAACATCTTTAATCATAAGGTAAACCCAAAACAAAAGTTTCCATCTAGAGCTACTTCACAGGACTCGACACATGTAAACACTCGCTCTAACAGGTATACACTGCTCTCTGTCCCGACCACACTGGTCACAGCTACCAAGCCAACCAATCACAAAGCTTGCGCTATGCCCTGCTGCGACATGTAGTTAAATTTTTTTGAGGTGTGCGTCGGCCATGGCTATGCGACCGCGCGAAGACTGCGCCAGACCATACGCGTGAGCGTGATGCAGAAGTATAAATCAGCCTTTAGCCCCTAAATCAAAAACTTACGAATTGCCATGAAATAGCGTTAGTTTAACAAGTAATACATCAACTCGGAAACACCATCAATACAAGAGAGCTAGCGCCGATCAGTAATGACACGAATATCTTCGTATATATCACTTAGAATGAACTAATTACATACTAGATTCATTGATGACTTCAATTTATAGCCAATGTTTTCGATAGGTTTAGATGAACAATCAACTGCGACACAACATATGTGAAATGCTTGCTATTAGCCCCAATGTGCTTCAAATTAAGAGTCTCCACAGAGGAACTTGCAGGCAAAATAAACGTACACAGAACATTAAACAATCATGAATATGTAATAAAGGCTGTTGAATGTAAATATCCAACATAAATTAGCTTAATTACATCAAAATTCATTATAAAAGTCTTTTTTTCCTCCAGTTGTATGTTTAGTTTGCAACAACTCCAAAAACTTTGCTTTAGAAATGGTGTCTTGTGGGTAAAATCATTCAATTGGCTTGATGGATCATTGAAGTCTACACTAAGAAGGGCTCTAATAGATGCATCACTGGATTTGCAGAAGAACAAATAGATTTTACAGGCTCTAAAGTAGAACTTGGTAACGTTTCAGAGCTTAAAGAGTGCAGCTGGTTATCTGATTGAGGATGTGTAGGGTTCTCCGATTGGCTGATCTGAGGCGCTGACGATTCAGTTTTAGTTTGACGGGTCTTCTTTGATTTGTAGCCACTCAGGCGGGATGCCAGTGAACGTTTTGGACGGGGCTTCATCTAGAAGAGGAAAACAGACAGATTTATTAAAGCAAAAGTACAGTTTTTTCCAAAAATATTTCTGATGTCCCTCAATTAAATCAAAGTCAATACAATAAAACTTATAAATTAGTTGTTACCTGCTTCTTTTCAGGATCATGAACCACACCATGGCGCTGTAAACTTTGCTGCGGCAAAAATAAATATGATACATAAATATAAAAAAATATATATTATTATTATATATACCCCAACACCAATCTTTCTTTTAAATTAGTATTTTCTACAGGATGCTTTACAATAATATATTTGTGCATATACATTAGATTAGATTAGTCAGTATCAAACCAAAACTGGAATTAATCTGACGAATCAACTCAAGAGCACCGTCAAAACAATTAGCAGTCAATTTAACATGATGGGGGATAATCTAAATTAAACCCGGGGGGTGGGTGGGGGGGGGGGGGGATTATTTTATCAAAATAAACATTAAAAATTTAGTCAAAATAAAGTAACAACTTGTTGGAATTTAAATTCATAATCTTTCTACTTCTAAAGACATATTATAATGGATATAACAGTTTAATAGAACTTTATCTGTTATGCCCATTGCAAATTATGTATATCAACAACCTCTAAAGTACATAGTGTTCTGTAAAATGTAAAAATAACTGCACAATTTTGCGTCATAAGACCTCAGTGGATCGTCAGGAGCTGCAGATGATAATTATGTTTTCATGCATGTGTGTATTTTTGAATCTCAAAGTATTAACTTGCCTTATGCGGATACCAGAAGACAACGCTTTGAGCTAAAAATATTTTAACTAAAGAGAAACAAGTGTAAGAGGCTAAATTATTATATGCGTTTGTTTACATGACAAAACATGTATTTTTGACTCAAGAAGGTCCATACTGACTCCAAAGGCAGATACTGATAAGATCAGGGCCTGGTGTGTGGACTTTGGGGGTTTTACGATGTGGTCACATGTTGATTGGTCAGTTTGAATGTCTCAGCATTTGGGCTTTAGTCACATGGTCAAGAAGGAGACAAAATAGCTGGTAAAACGCTGCTCTGCCTCTTTTCTTTTCCTGGCCTGTCTTTTCCTGGTCTGCTTTCCTCCTCTGCTCCTCTCCTCCTTTGGAGTCTATCTTCGCTGACTCTACTGCAATCAGGCTAACTTCTGGGCCTGCTCTCTTTGTCTCTCTCTCCCTACCCCTGTGTCTCTCCTTCTACCTCTGGTAACTTTAATTTTACATTTAAGCTGGATACAATTTATATCATATGTTTTATCATTTCATATTTGATCATTTTATACAGTTATTTTCTAACTAATTCAGTTGTAACCATAGAGAATTATTGTCATTAAATCATCTCATTTTCTAGTATTTGTGAATTACTTTTGATTTAACATCAACACTTAACTGTTCCATATTGCAATACAATACACTCACATAATATCAACGCTCTCCCACATTTATAGCTATTAATACTGATATAAGATTGCAGATAATGGTTTGACTAGAATGTACAGTTTTTTTACCATCAATACTGATAACTTTTTAGTCATTCGGCAGAACTACAGTTCGAACCGCTGTGGGTAATTAACCCATTCTTACACAAGTCAACTACATCTTAGATGGCTGAATAAATTAACCACAAATGTTCATTTTTGGATGAACTATCCCTATTTTTCTAGTTTGTGTTTTATAACTCTCTGAAACTGACCCTTTTAGGCTTTGATCCAAATTGTGTCATTTTATTGACTGTCGCTTTAAATTCAAATGAGATTGTGCTCTTTTTCAGAAGAGGGCGGAGCTATTAATGCCTATGTGTCAGTATAGTGGCAGATTCAAAAACAGGACTATGGTCATCTCTGTGTGAAATACTGAAAACGTCAGAAGAACAATCTCAAGAGTGCTGTTACCTTCATGGAGAAGGCTTTTCCGCAGCCAGGATGGGCACAGATGAAGGAGCGCTGCTGTTCGTGGAAGGACAGAATGTGGCTTTGCAGGTTAAATGCGGTGGTGTAGGAGCGGGTGCACCCATCTCGGGGACAGTGAAACACCAGACGCTCTTCACTGTGAACGTGCTGATGCTGCTTCAGGAACCAGCTGTCCCTGAAGGTTTTCTGACACTGATCGCACTGAACTCGCACTGAATTCACACACACAAGAAAACATATGTACGGTTGAAGTCAGAATTATTAGCTTTTCAGTATGTATTGCGCCCCCTGTATATTTCTGTTAACAGAGAGATTTTATTCAACACATTTCTTTTTTTTTAAGATTTATTTTTGGCCTCTTTTGCTTTTATTAGATAGGACAGTATTAAGACAGGAAGCGAAGTTGGAGAGAGAGAGCGAGAGAGAGAGGGGTAGGGTAGGGAAACGTCCCCGAGCCGGGATTTGAACTCGGGACGCCCTGACGTGTTACTGCACCATATGTCGGCGCACTAACCACTAGGCATTATTAATTTATTAACATTATTAATTCCTAATAACTGCTGTATTTTATCTTTGCCATGATGACAGTAAATAATATTTTACTAGATATTTTTCAAGACGTTAGCATTGCGTCCCAATCTGCATAGTATCCGTCCTAAATAGTATTTGAAAATAGAATTGGTGTGTCCCAAATCGTAGTATGTTGAAAAGAGAACGTCAAAGGTTCCCGGATGGTTTACTATTCCCGGTCAAAGTTTGAAGTGTGCAAGCGTACATACTCTAACCGCTTACATTACCCACAGTACATTGGACATTGGACGTGAATTCGATTAGAACTACAAACGCGTGTGAAAAGTGTCAAACTACAAACCTGATGGACGCGCGAGACCAACCGTCAAGCACAGAGGCTTCGGTTAAGATGTTTGTATAACTGTTCATTAATATCTAGTCCACTGGAAAACATTCAAACCGCGTTTTCTGTGTTATATTTCATCTGCAGCAACCATACTGAACTTAAATAAAGACGTGTTTGGACATTAACGTATGCAAAATTAATGCAAAATTATCCAAAGACCTGAGGAGATACAGATGGGAACAATTCGATATCGGTTCAGTAATAGATCATAACTGGTTATTACGTACTGACGTCATTTTTCTCCTATGTGCAATGTCGCAGTAGAATACTATGGCGAAGGAGGCGAGGGCGACTAAATAAAACGCTCCTACTACTTAAAAGGTAGATAATTATGCACATAACTATGCCACTATTTCACTACTAGGGAGAGATGCTGTAAAAATCCATCTCTATCTCTCTCTCTCTCTTACACACACTTTGGACATTTGACCCGCTGGCGTATTTGTGAGGTAACGTTTCCTCTCCTCTCGGCTGTTAAAGCGATACTTGTGGATCCAGACACGAGCGTGCCTGAGGTGTGAGTTTTCTCCACTGTGTCTATTATGGATTATGGATTGCACATATAGAGTGTAACCGCGGCTGTTCTTCCTGCCATCGGTGAACAGCACTTTCGTTTCTAAAGCCAAGCGCCGCCCTTTCTGTTGAGCGGGTGAAGACAATAACCAATCATAGGGGTGTAAGACCTCACTTGACAGTGCTCAGAAAGCAAGCGGTATAATATTTACATTAGTTTATTTGCTATCAATGCTCATGCTGTCTTCTGTGCATGTACTGGAGTTTTGTTTGATACATTCAGAGAGAGTGTTTTCTTTGAGCAGGTCAAATTAAAGGTGCAGTTCACATCTTACTGCTGTATTAAAGAACAAAATTGTGTTTCAAATATAATATTAACACATTTATAAATTTTAATTTTAAAAAATTCTTGTGTTGTGAAGAAAAAATCTAATTATGTATGGAAAGCATCGTCAATGCACTGAGATATCGAATTGAACCGAATCGATGGCATGATAATCGTAACCGAACAGAACCGTGAGACCAGTGTAGATTCACACCCCTAGAAAGACTCGTGAATGGCTGATTAACCTGCTGCTGCTTCTCCAATAAGGTAGGAAATTAAATACCACAGAAATGTTGACGATATGTTGAGATGATTGAAAGGGCTCGAAACGGAGCAACACAACGATTTGTTATTGAGGAAGTAGTATGTCCCAAAGTGTGCATACTCGTCTGTTACACACTCAAAAGTATATACTTTTCCTTCACAAAAAAAGTACATACTTTTAGGGCGTGTTACAAGTATGCGAATTGAGACGCAGCATAGTATTCAGCTTAAAGTGACATTTAAAAGCTTAAAGGGGAAATGAAGCACTCAGTCAAGTTAACCTTATTTTGTACATTGGATTCCACTTTAATGAAAATATATTAAACAAACTCGATTAATGTAAGCATTTAGCAGAAAACGGCGTGTTTTACTATAGATTTTAGACCTAGGGCACAGCCATCTTGGAATGTCACTATGTCTGACGTCACGGGGTTGGTTGAGTTTTCTTTGCTGAACAGAAACAATGGAAGTAAAGGAGACTGTAAAGCCTAATTTAACACAATGCGTGAAGTTGTGGACGTGGAGCTGCTGCAAATACACGCATCAGATGAAAATCTGTGTCTGCTTGAAATTAATTCAAATGTACTTTACTGTGCTGGCTTTGAGTGTAAAGATGCTTTAGATGACTATTAAGATTCAGATCAAAACATTATGCCTTACCTATATGTACTTTTTTATGGCTTGTCATCTCTGTCCAGTTTTTGGCAACAAACGAACAGCCCTCGGTCTCACAAGAGTAGCCTAGGAGTAGATAATATGGAGGAAATTTTCACCATTTTCCCATGAAATGCATGACTTAGAGCAGGGATGTCAAATTCAATTCCTGGAGTGCCGCAGCCCTTCACAGTTTAGTTCCAACCCAAATTAAACACACCTGATCAAACTAGTTAAGTATTTCAGTCTTGATTGAAACCTATACAGCTAAGTGTGTTGAAGCAGGGCTGGAACTAAACTGTGCAGGGCTGCGGCCCTCCAGGAATTGAATTTGACATCCCTGACTTAGAGGGATAGTTCACTCCAAACATGAAAATGCTGTCATCACTAACAGAAAAGAAAAAAATAACAACAATTGAAAGTAACTTCTGAATACGCAAAATACCTTTATGTACTTTTTCATGGCGCTTCAGTTTACCACGCTGAGGAAAGCGTCTCCCGCAGCCTTCATGAGTGCACCTGACGATCACACACACATTTGAGTTTGTTTACAAGCTCTAATTTAAGTGTTGTATTACGCTAGTTTACTGAACAAGTTTATTAATGATTAAAAATACAAGGAGATGTGCGATAAAGCAGTGGAAAACATCTTACAAGAAAGGTAGGAGCTGAGTGTGTGTGCACTCATGGGTTTTCAGCTGATTATTTTTCTTGAATGCTTTGCCGCAGCCTTCAAATGTACACTACAAAAAACAAAAATACACAGACAATAACAACAAATATTATACCTACTGTCCTACATTATAAATACTAATATAAAATTGTGACTCTGGACCACAAAACCTGTCTTATGTTGCATGTTTACATTTTTAGCAATAGCCAAAAATACATTGTATAGGTCAAAATTACATATTTGATCTTTTATGCCAAAATATATTAGAATAATAAATATATTTACAGTAGGAAATGCATCAAAAGACCATTTTTTTATAGACCATCTGCATTTTTATTCGATGTTTGACGTAATCTCAACCAAAACACGAAGAGAGGGTGGGTCATAGTGTAGCTCTTCCCCTTTTAAAAACAACAGTCAGTAGTATTTTATTTCATCACAGCTCTGCCAGTGAGAGTGCTTGAGCTCAAGTCAATCAAACGAAAAGCAAATATGAAGAGTCCTGAAGGGGGCGGGGCATGTCAGATACTAGAGAGCATCTGATTGGTCAAGATTTGATGAGAAACTAAAGTATGAGGTGACATGAATAAAACCGTTGATCCATTTAGGCGGAAGTGACAAACTGCAAGCTTCACATGTCTACATCAGTTTAAATCTTCTAAAGGTAAATTTTGTTACTGTTTAGTAGTGCACTAGCTTGTAGATATCCTAAAAACTACCAATACTGATACTAACATCTAAAAAAAGCCTGATTTTAATTTCATGGGACCTTTAGAGCCAACTTTAAATATTTAAACCATTACTTTAGCGGTGACGCTTAGTACTTGTATAACACTTATGTTGTAAAATGACTTTACATTTACTTACTATGTACTGTTTTGTCTCTTGTCTGTGAATCCGGGAAATGTGTTTCTGTAAGTTGCCATTTGTGGTGAAACCTTCTTTACAGCCGTCTTCTGTGCATCTGTGAACAAACCACAGGAAAATGACTGTCGGCTTTTATATTTAACTTACAATCCATATCCAAAAAAATACTACTATAGTACTTTATAGTAAACACTGCAATGCTTCAGTACTAGAATTAATCTTTTATGGTGATTCTTTAGTAGTATTCTAAAATAATACAACAAACAAACTACCCAATACTGAAGTCATCTACAACTATAAGATATATTATACTACAATACACCACACTTTACTGTAGTAAAAACTAAACTATACTACAGTATTTATTGGAGTTTATTAGTTTATTACTACATTATATTTTAGAATTCATTAATAAGGTGTTGTAATGTTTAAATATATACAGTAAAATGCACAGTACGATTGAAAAACACTATAGTATTTACTTACCTGTAAGGTTTTTCACCGGTGTGCGTCAGAACATGGCGAGTAAGATGATGCTTCGTACAGAAAGATTTGCTGCACTTCTTATATTTGCATTTAAACGGCCTCTGCAAGAGAACAGGGAGAATGTTGACATGTGAACTTTTGCTTTAACCCTGACATATATATTAAGGTGAAGTTAGTAACTGTAATGTTTACCTTGCTAATTTGAATATTTTGTGTGAAACTACACTCACCGGCCACTTTATTAGGTACACCAGTCCAGCTACTCGTTAACACAAATTTCTAATCAGCCAATTACATAGCAGCAACTCATTGCATTTATCATTGAACGTAGACATGGTCAAGATGATCTGCTGCAGTTCAAACCAAGCATCAGAATGGGGAAGAAAGGGGATTTAAGTGACTTTGAACGTGGCATGGTTGTATTTCAGAAACTGCTGATCTACTGGAATTTTCACGCACAACCATCTCTAGGGTTTACAGAGAATGGTCTGAAAAAGAGAAAATATCCAGTGAGCGGCAGTTCTGTGGGCGCAAATGCCTTGTGATGCCAGAGGTCAGAGGAGAATGGCCAGACTGGTTCCAGCTGATAGAAAAGCAACAGTAACTCAAATTAGCACTCGTTACAACCGAGGTCTGCAAAAGAGCATCTCTGAACGCACAACACGTCCAACCTTGAGGCAGATGGGCTACAGCAGCAGAAGACCACACTGGGTGCCACTCCTGTCAGCTAAGAACAGGAAACTGAGGCAACAATTCACACAGGCTCTCCAAAACTTGACAATAGAAGATTGGAAAAGCGTTGCCTGGTCTCGAGTCTCGATTTCTGCTGCGACATTCAGATAATAGGATCAGAATTGTGCATCAACAACATGAAAGCATGGATGCATCCTGCCTTGCATCAACATTTCAGGCTGGTGGTGGTGGTGTAATGTGTGGGGGATATTTTCTTGACAAACTTTGGGCTCATTAGTACCAATTGAGCATCGTGTGAACACCACAGCCTACCTGAGTATTGTTGCTGACTATGTCCATCCCTTTATGACCACAGTGTACCCATCTTCTGATGGGAACTTCCAGCAGTATAACGCACCATGTCATAAAGCGTGAATCATCTCAGACTGGATTCTTGAACATGACAATGAGTTCACTGTACTCAAATGGCCTCCACAGTCACCAGATTTCAATCCAAAAGAGCACCTTTGGGATGTGGTGGAACGGGAGATTCGCATCATTGATGTGCAGCCGACAAATCTGCAGCAACTGTGATGCCATCATATCAATATAGGCCAAAATCTCTGAGGAATATTTGCAGTACCTTATTGAATCTTTGCCCCGAAGCATTAAGGCAGTTCTGAAGGCAAAAGGGGGTCTTGTGAGGTGTACCTAATATAGTGGCCGGTGAGTGTATGTTGATGGCTGCTTTCCCAATTTAGAATTCACAAAGAGTAAGTTACTTTACTGAAAATATATTAATAAGGAGAAAGTCGGAATATGAAACCAACTTTACCTCAATTATTACATGAATACTGAGGTAAAGTTGGTTTCATATTCGAACATTATTTCATAATTTGAATATGTGGTGTAAAAATCACATGTAAATTATGACTTCAAAACAACATTAGCGCTATTTAAACTGTGAACAATGTTGTACTTTGATAGTCATTAGCTACTAATATGAGATTTATCCCCAATCTTCGAGCACATGTGTATGAGTTGACTGACCTCTCCGGTGTGTTTGCAGAGATGCGCTTGTAGCTTCCACTCTCGGTTGTAATACGCGTGACAGTCCGGATAGGAACAGATGAATATTTCGCCCAGTTGATCAGCATTGGCATTACTTTTATCCATTGTCATATGTTCAGATTTAGCAATATAATTTTAGCTCCCTCGTGTGCTCCTTCATTTTGATCACCGACGTAAACTCTGACGTCACAGCAGGCGACAACACTCTATGGAAAGCCATTGAGGCCAAAATCTTCAACGTGCACAAAAGGCGAATGCTATTTCATATTTTACCACGTGTTTATAGTGCAGTATAATATATATATTACAATATATATATATATATAGAGTGTGGATTGAGCCTAAATGATTGCAAACTTGTCACTCTGACCCTTGTTATTTTAGTAAACTAAAACTATTGGTAAAAAAAAAAAATTGTTAACTTAAATCACAATAAATTAAAAGCTAAAACTAAAGTAAACTAAAAACTTTTACTGAAAACTAAAAATCAAATAATAATTACTAAAATAGTGTTCTGTTAGCTCTGAACTCTAAACTAGAATTACCAAAACTAAAATATATATATATATATATATATATATGTAAACAAAACAAATGTGGCCTCAAATTAAAAATAAATAAGTCTAAAAGCCATGGAAAGAACTAAAACCAAATTAAAATGTACACTAAACCGGAAATTAGTATAGAAATAACAGCTCATTCTAAATTGTGTAACTATAACCTCGGCTCTGACATCTGTGGTAATGTCATTGTTTTGGTGCCTCATGCTGTTCCACCTCAGATCCTTCACAGACCCTCCGGACCCCCTGCAGGACACACACAGAGCCAATCGGTCTGTAAATGACACAGTTAACACAACGAATTCACTTCATTCCCCAGCGTTTTTACTCAATAACCAAGCCAAGATCCTGCAGGTGGATCACACACTGCAAAAGTGAAATAATAATAATAATAACAACAATAAATGCACTTTAGGATTTACATTATTGCACAGTAATACTTGTCAGAAAATACTTGTCGCCTATCCAAGTTTTAGGAACAACACATAATAACTTGACTTCTAGTTGATCATTTAGTATCAGAAGTGGCTTATAAAGGCAAAGGCCTCTAGATTACGCTTATTTTACCAAAATAAAATATGATTATGCCTTGATATTTAATTATTTAATTAGGTAATGTCTGACTTTGCTTAGACAAAAGTCTTGTCACGTAACAGAAGTAGCGTTAGATTTGTTAGATGCTCAATAAAGTTCATGTCTGGTGACTGGGCTGGCCAATCCTGGAGCACCTTGACCTTTTTTGCTTTCAGGAACTTTGATGTGGAGGTTGAAGTATGAGAAGGAGCGCTGTCCTGCTGGAGAATTTGCCCTCTCCTGTGGCTTGTAATGTAATGGGCAGCACAATTGTCTTGATACCTCAGGCTGTGGATGTTGCTATCCACTCTGCAGAACTCTTGCACGCCCCATAATGAATGTAACCCCAAATCATTTTCCTTTTTTTCCTTAAAAGAAAAAAATGCTAGCTGAGATGTTAGCGATTAAAGGTATGTTTGCTTCTTCAAACTAAGATGGCATCCAAACTGTGCTCAACAGGTCTCCATCATTAACACCACCAGCAGTATAAATATTCTACATCTTGAATGTGACGAATTCCATATTGATAAATGCAATAGACATTAAGCATGCACATGTGAAATAAAGCAATTGGTCAAAAAAAACAAAAAAACATTTTGATAAAAAATGAACATAGGATTTGCACAGCAAAATATCCCGCCAAGCCACTTTGTGTTTAAAATACGTCTAATAGATGTGCAAACATAGATGCCTCAAAAACAAGTATAAATTTGAGCGGTCAGTCAAAATTTAACAGAAGTCTAACAACAGTCCAAAACTAAAGTAGCCATCCAACAGACAGACTCCACGTGTGTTCATTCATTTTTGTCTATTTATTGACTAGATGTCTATTAGATGTTTTAGACGTCTATTAGATGTTCCCTGACAGTCCAAATTGAGTCTTGTTTTATAATCTTTGTTTAGAATTTTGCCAAGACACTTGTCTTTCGCAATTGACTGTAATAATTTTATTTATGTAGATATGAGCAATATTACTCTTGTTGCAGTGTGATATTGCTGTATATTGGCACTAGTGGGAGGCGTGTGTTGGTACGAGGCAGCAGCCCGAGTGCCTTAGTGTCCCACCAGTGATGACATACAGCCATATCACACTGCTACCAGTTTGATATTGTATTTATACAACAGTTCGACGGCATAATCGGGTATATAAAAAAGAAAACCAAACACAGTCTAAAAATCCTTTTGTATGAGGAACTACTTTATTCCGGAAACCGTTGCTCATTCACAAACGTCACTTTAGAGCTAGTTTTTGAATGATTCTCTAGCGTAATGTCTGAAGTAATGACAAAACAGGTGATTTTGCTCACATTTTATGATTATAAGGCTGAACGGCATGAAATGCCATCAGTCTAGAGACATTTCCCAGTATTTCTCTGTTACAATCGGGAGATCACAATAATTAACGTCGAAAAAGCCAAAGCAAAGCAAACACTACCTGATTACTATGGTATAAATACAGCACTACAACAAACAAAAGAGAGAGATCGACTTAGAATCTCACTTCCCTGTTTAATAATAATTTGATCAGCTATAGTTTGACATTTTGCGGAGTTTTTCTCCCCTAAGGACTTATTATGTCTCTGTCGCCATCTTGTGGTGGAACGTCAATTGTCTTTGCTCTGCTCAGTATGACAGGCTGATGGATGCCAATGCGCTGAATCTCCAAAATTATAAATATTTAAAATAGGCACTATCCTTATAAATAAATTGCATAGTTGCAATCTAAACAACTACATTCTTGTCTAAAAATGCCCCAAAAGTACATTATGTTATCCAACAGCTGCAATATTTATCAAACTGTAGTGAGTTTATTCATCTGCTGTCACTCTATGTGGGTGGAGTAATACAGAAGGGTAAGGAGGCTGTATGAGTGCTGTTATTGCAGAATATCAGCCAATGAGACTGAAGAACCAGACAGAACTGTTGTGTGAAAAAATATATATATATATATATATATATATATATATATATATATATATATATATATATATATATATATATATATATATATATATATATATATTCATATATATATATATTCATTCATATATATATATTCATTCATATATATATATATTCATTCATATATATATATATATATATATTCATTCATATATATATATATATATATTCATTCATATATATATATATATATATTCATTCATATATATATATATATATATATATATATATATATATATTCAATATATATATATATATTCATTCATAGCAAGTGTTGCTTGATTAAGCACTTTGGGATTTACATTATTGCACAGTAGAAATCCCGCCAAGCAATTTTGTGCTCAAAACGCATCTAATAGACGTCCAAATATACACTACCTGACAAAAGTCTTGTGGCCTATCTAAGTTTAAGGAACAACAAATAATAACCTACCAGTAGTGGATAGAGTACTGAAAAATCATACTCAAGTAAAAGTAGCATTATTTGCCTAAAAATGTAGTGCAAGTAGAGTAAAAGTATCTGCTGTAAATATTACTCAAAGTATGATTAAAAAGTAGCCCTTTTAAAAGTACTCAAGAGTAGTGAGTCGTGAGTATTACACTGTGAAAAGCTGACGCGTTTACAAGTAACTTGTGCATGTGTGTGTAAACGTAACATTCTGTAGTGCATCTAGTTATTGCCCAGCAGACACACAACGTCATAAGACGTTATTATTAGGTTAGATTTAGGTTGTTATGTCAGGTGACCAAAATTCAATGTCTAGCCAGCGTCTAAGGACGTTATTTTGATGTCCAATAATGACGTTGATATTTGGTTGATTTTAGGTTGTGTTAGAAAGTGACCAAAATTCAACGTTGAGTCAACATCTTAAACAAACATCATATTGATGTCAAATACTGACATTTATTCATCAGTTATGGCAACCAAAATAAAACATCTGATAGAATTGATATTTGGTTGGATTAACATTGGCCTGACGTTGAGTTCTGATGTCAACCTGATTTTTATTACCAACAAAATGCAACGTCCCCATGATGTTCAAGTACAACGTCATTCTGATGTCATGTTGACATCATGTGTCTGCTGGGTGTTTAAGGCCATTTTCGTTCTCATACAGTAAACATCCATCACCTTCTCATCAGTGACATGCATCTAAATAGTCTCAATGTGTGTAAAGACTTTGGACACTTCTTGAACATTTTCAATAACTCCAAACCGTTTGCTGCATTTATAAATCGCCCATGTCTTGAGGTGGTTCATTATGATGCAATTTACCTTCTATGTGTGATTTGATTGGACAGGAATCACAGGACTGATTTTTCTCATCCCCATAGACGAGAAAAAATAAAGTAGTGACTGCAGGTGGAAGGAAAGTAGTGGAGTAAAAGTACCGATACAGCGCAAAAATGTACTCAAGGCAAAGTAAAAGTACACATATTTAAAACTACTTAGTAAATTACAATTCCTGAGAAAAACTACTCAATTACAGTAATTTGAGTGTTTGTAATTAGTTACTTTACACCACTGAACTTGACTTCTAGTTGATCATTTAGTATCAGAAGTGGCTTATATGAAGGGCAAAGACCTCTAGATTACGCTTATTTGACCAAAATAAAATGCGATCATGTCAAGACTTTTAAGTATTTAATTAGGACAGTAAGATCTGACTTTGCTTTATATTCCAGTATAGTATATAAAGCCATGGTGCAGTGGAAACAGTGTTGCCAGATTTTGAATTTAAGTTGCCAGGCGGTTTTTAGTTAATTTTTGCGGGTAAAAAAAAACATTGGCGGGTAGTGAAAATGTGGGCGGTTTTACAACGGCGTGCCCGCCAGCCCCGGTCTGCCCTCATACACCTGTTTAGATCTCCCAAAGAGATGCCATAGCCCCCGTTCTTTGCATACATATACTAAGAACAGTGTAGAAACGCTTGTGATCTTCCTCCCCGACACGACATCCCCCAACCCCCAGTCCTCAGCCTCAACCCAGGTTATTATAGTCTATTGATTGTTGGGCAGCGCTTTTTGGTTTTCAGCGTTTTTTCGACAGATTTTGGGCTGGAAACAGTCAGCAACATCTGGCAGCACTGAGTGGAAAAAGAATTCAATTCAATTCACCTTTATTTGTATAGCGCTTTTACAATGTAGATTGTGTCAAAGCAGCTTCACATGAAAGGTCATAGTAAATAGGAACAGTGTAGTTCAGTTTGTAGTGTTTAAGTTCAGTTCAGTTTAGCTCAGTTCAGTGTGGTTTAATAATCACTACTGAGAGTTCAAATACTGAAGAGCAAATCCAACGATGCGCAGCTCTACAGATCCCAAACCATGCAAGCCAGCGGCGACAGCGGAGAGGGAAAAAAACTTCACTAATTGGCGAAGTGAAGAAAAAAACCTTGAGAGAAACCAGGCTCAGTTGGGCACGACCATTTTAATTTCTCCGCTGGCCAAACGTCTTGTGCAGTGCTGCAGTCTCAGCGGCGTGGGCTGGAAGCTGGCCTCAGCGAAGACTCGTCTGTCCCTGGAGCGTCACAGGAATCAGTCTCATGTTCTCCACTCCTCCATGACCACCACAGTAGCTGCTCAGGATACGGCCTGGTCCAGGATTATGGAAACCTTGGGATCATCTCGTCGTTGGTCTTGGATCGAATCAGTGACTCTGCATAGTCTAAGAGCCTCCGGAAGAGTATCCCCAGGTGGAAATGGAGAATAAAGAGAATAATTAGCGTAGCTGCTGTTCATAGTGTATATAAACAAGAATGAATATTGTGCATGACTCCCATGGGCTTGGAGGACTGCATCCATACATCTCTGAAAAAAGAAAAGAAAACGTTGTTATTTGTAAAGCACTTTGGTCAACATTTGTTGTTTTTAAATGCGCTATAAACAAAACAAGGCATCATTGTTTTAAACACTTGATTGCTGAGATGTAGCAATTGTAAAGGCATGTTAGCTTCTTCAAACTAAGATGTCATCAAAACAGTGCCCAACAGGTCTCCATCATTAACACCACCAGCAGCAGTTCTGCTTTACAAAGGTGCAAGAGAATTTGGGTGGTGGTGTTAAAGATGGGGGGGTTTCATTGGGGCACCGTGAACGTGCAACCGAAGAGGAGTCCCTCGTCCTTCTGCTTGGACCACAGGGGCTGGGATAATCACATTAGTGGAAGATGGGAAGTAGACAGTGGCGTGAAAGCCGGGAGAGCAATGGCACGACTAATCCCGTTACAGCCGCGAGAGAAAAGAGCGACGCTGCCTCTCCGCGGAGGCTGAGAAAAAACACACTTTCCCAGGAGAGAGTTCACCTGTATGGTAACACACACAAGTTGGGTCTTTTGATGCCTATTACGAGACAATCAGCACTTGGCACGTACCACTGCTTTTTTTATTTTAACCCAACATCCCACCCTCCTCCATTTTAAACACTGTCAGTGTACAAACAAAACAACACTAAAACAAACAGGCATTCCTAGGGATCCTCTTTTGACTCCCTGCTGGTGAAGACGTCCCCTGCAGGAGAGCTGGATCAGTCAGGGAGGGGGCGGCTCTGCCAAAAACATAGGACTAGCTTTATCTGGGAATTGTTCCTGCACCCGAGTTCAACCTTAATGCAAACTTAATACAAGAACGGGACAAAAGGATGTGCACTATAAAACCGATGCCCTGCTGAATTCGCTGGCAGATGGCCCACGATCAAGGACAGACTCAGAATAAGGGGGCATTTCATGGGGCACGTCCCGCATCCCTCCATGTGCTGCTTTTTTTTGCACATAGCAAGATTCCTGGGAAAACAAAACGTCAGATCTGATCCATCAAAGTCTGTAAGCTCTTTTCTGTCTGTCTGTCTCTTGTCTTCCTGGATTGCACTGCTGTGTTGGTGCAGGGATTAAGCGGAGTGGTAAAATAGTGATTTAATGAACTTTGCATCACTTCAAGCACGGTTGCGAGTAAACAGGGCCAGTGGGAGATCGCTATGGGAACTTTTCTTGGAAGCAGGGGCGAGGGCTTTCGAGGCTATGGGCTTTTAATTCGGCTCAAAACTATTTCAAATACTTGAAAACAACAGAGTCAGAGTGTGAGAAAGAGTGTCGTCGGGAAAGACAGACCACCAGGTGTTTGTGTGTGTGAGATGCAGACTGTAAACAAAACAATGTAACAATGCATCCGCTCGCCAGACTGCTTTACTTTGTTTGAAATTTACACTAACCGGCCACTTTATTAGGTACACCTTACTAGTAATGGGTTGGACCCCATTTTGACTTCAGAACTGCTTTTAATCCTTCATGGCATAGATTCAACAAGGTACTGGAAATATTCCTCAGAGATTTTGCTCCATATTGACATGATAGCATCACAGAGTTGCTGCAGATTTGTCGGCTGCACATCCATGATGCTAATCGCTCGTTCCACCACATCGCAAAGGTGCTTTATTGGATTGAGTTCTGGTGACTGTGGAGGCCATTTGACTTCAGTGAACTCATTGTCATGTTCAAGGAACCAGTCTGAGATGATTCGAACTTTATGACATGATAGCATCACACTGGGAATCTCTCGTTCCACCACGTCAAAAGTGCTCTATTGGATCGAGATCTGGTGACTGTGGAGGCCATTTCAGTCATAGATGATTTACCCTTTATGACATGGCGCGTTATCCTGCTGGAAGTAGCCATCAGAAGATGGGTACATTGTGGTCATAAAAGGATGGACATGGTCAGCAACGATACTCAGGTAGTCTGTGGCATTGACAATTGGTAGTAATGGGCTCAAAGTGTATCCCCTTCCCTGGTAACGAACTAAAAACCTGGTAATTAACTAACACTAATAGGTTTTCTGTTATTTAAGAAACTTAATTCTCTACATATTATGTCTTAAAAAAATATATTGCTTAAACTACTATTGTATCAATAAAAAAGTCACTTTGTTAAACTGCAGAGTTGCATTTCTAACATCGAAAGTCAATAGAGTAGAGATCAAAATCAAATAATGCAATTCTTAAGCGTAAACAAACAGATAAAAGCTAAACTTGTTAATTAACGAACACTTTTACAGTGTGATGCTCAGCTTGAGATAAATTATTCTGCTTAAATTTGACTTGTTCGCCTAAATTTTTACACTTTTGAGTTCTTCTGATGATCAAAAATTAAAGAAACATTCTTTCCATACAATTCAGACATGATCAATACAAAAATAACACATTAAAAAGTCTAATTTGAACATAAGTGACAAGTACGATGTAAACTTGCACATTACAGTTGAAGTCAGAATTATTAACCCCCCATTGAATTATTTTTTTCTGTTTTAAATATTTTCCAAATAATGTTTAACAGAGCAAGGAAATTTTCACAGTATGTCTGATAACATTTTTTCTTCTGGAAAAAGTCTTATTTGTTTTTTTTCGGCTAGAATAAAAGCAGTTTTTAATTTTTTAAAAACATTTTAAAGTCAATATTATTAGCCCCTTTAAGCTATACTTTTTGATAGTCTACAGAACAAACCATCGTTATACAATAACTTGCCTAATTACCCTAATTTAACCTAGTCAACCTAATTAACCTAGTTAAACCTTTAAATGACACTTTAAGCTGTATAGAAGTTTCTTGAAGAATATCTAGTCAAATATTATTTACTGTCATCATGACAAAGATAAAATAAATCAGTTATTAGAAATGAGTTATTAAAACTATTCTGTTTAGAAATGTGTTCTTCTCTCCGTTAAACAGAAATTGGGGAAAAAATAAACAGGGGGCTAATAATTCAGACTTAAACTGTAAATCTTCCATCACATCAGAAATATGTGACATTTCTGTAATTGTATGAACATTTCGCACTAATGCCACTATTGTGGTTTGTTAACTTGTCCTATTCATGAGCCCTACAATGCACCGACAGTGGGATTGAATTATTAAAGGTTGTAATCCCCCACTATTGTGCTCAGACAACGCTATGTTTTAGATCTTAAATCAGCAAGATCTTCAATAGGGAATATCCTGACCTGAGTCAGAGTGCAATGAGTGGGCATTTTTAATGGACAATGCAATGAGGGGTGAAAAACAAAACATCTTTCATGTTATTGAACCAAAATCACATTGGAGTGTCTTGAGGTTAAGATGTCAATCCAGTAACAAGAATACAATTTACATTAGGATAAGATGTTTTATATATACAGTATATATATGCAGTTGAAGTCAGAGTTATTAACTCTCCTGTTAATTATTTGTTTTCTTTCCAAATATTTCCCAAATGATGTTTAACAGAGCAAGGAATTTTTCACAGTATTTCCTATAATATTTTTTCTTCCGGAGAAAGTCTTACTTGTTTTATTTCGGCTAGAACGAAGGTCAATATTATTAGCCCCATTAAGCAATATTTTCTTTTATTGTCTACAGCAGCGTTTCCCAACCCTGTTCCTGGAAGCACACCAACAGTACATATTTTGGATGTCTCCCTTTTCTGACCCATTAACTTCAGGTGTTGGAGTCTCTTCTGATGTTATGATAAGTTGATTCAGGTGTGTTTGATTAGGGAGAGGTTGAAAATGTGTACTGTTGGTGTGCCTTCAGGAACAGGGTTGGGAAACACTGGTCTACAGAAAAAATCACTGTTATACAATAACTTGCCTAATTACTCTAACTTGCCTAATTAACCTAGTTAAGCCTATAAATGTCACCTTAAGCTGAATACTAGTATATTGTATATATATATATATTGTACATATATATATATATATATATATATATATATATATATATATATATATATATATATATATATATATATATATATATATATATATATATATATTGTATACATATATATATTGTATATATATATATATATATATATATATATATATATATATATATATATATATATAGTTATGCAGATAAAAATATCATCATCATAGAAAAAGAAAAAAGAAATCAATTATTAGAAATGAGTTATTATGTTTAGAAATCTTCCCTCCGTTAAACAGAAATTAGGGAAAAATATGAAAGAATTAATATTTAACAGGAGGGCGAATAATTCAGACTTCGTTATCTCATCACTACTGAACACTATTCAGTACGTTCTGACAACATTATCCACATAAAACAAGCCATTCACTTATTAAAATAATTTATTCATGGTTTGCAATGCAGCAAAAGAGAAAAAAAGGCAGACACTGGACAAGAAGAACTATTTCTAGCATGCTTCTGTGTGCCTGTGTTCCCATACAATGTGTGCAATATAGTGGACTGTGCTTTGAAAGATCGAGTCTGATTGTGTGTGTACATAAAAAACTGAGATTCATTTGGGTTTTAGTGTCAATCACACAGCATCCTGCATGCAAACATCTGTCAGTATAAGCAGAGGAAAAGACGTAAGCCGCATTTCCACTGCACACAACAAGCGACAGACCAGAAGTCCTTCATTTCCAATGGAGAGTAGTCCGGGAGCTGCGTGGAGTTCTGATCATCGTATGCGGAAAATTCTGATCCGATTTGAGCTTTGAGATACATCACTTGCGATCGGCCGGTAGCATACAGTCTAGTTGCAGAAGTTCAAATATTTTAATGGATTGGCAGCTCAAATCGGATCTGTTAAAATATATGAACTCCTGTAACTAGACCGTATGAGACCGGCCGACTGGATGTGATACATTCCAGTGTGGTCTAAGCAGGTCCATGCGCGCGAGATGAGAAATAGGAGTTTTTCATTATTTTTTGAATCAGACAAAAAGTTTATAAGTATATCTATATTAAAAAAACATTTCTATTCATAAATGAGTAATGAAAATGTTATTATTTTTAATCTCATTTCCACATTCCCTCCAAAATGTTTTGCAGTCTATGAAGAGTTTCTAGTATTCATTCATTCAACCATTGTGAACACACAGAGTATAAAGGCTCTTGCTTTTGCACTCCTTTATTTCGGACACCACCGCGAGAATTAGCTTCCCATGGTGCACGACAAAGCTGAATATTCTGTGCGACTGCCACAAGGGGGAATAATCCGACAGTCGTGTCCGAATGTCGTATGCAGTGGAAAGGCGGCTATAGACCGAAACCTTCATTTATAAATATTAAGTGCATTCATTCATTCATTCGTTCGGCTTAGTTTCTTTCAGGGGTCTCCACAGCGGATTGAACTGCCAACTTATCCAGCATATGTTTTACACAGCGGATGCCCTTCCAGCCACAACCCAGTACTGGGAAACACCCATGCACACTCATACACTACGGCCAATTTAGCTTATTCAATTCATCTATGGTGCATGTGCTTGGACTGTGGGAGAAACCGGAGCACCTCCAGGAGAACATGGTAACTCCATACTGAAATGCTAACTGACCCAGCTAGGACTCGAACCAGCGACCTTCTTGCTGTGAAGCGATGATATAAAATTAAGTAATGAAATCTTATTGTGAAGTGTGACTGGTATTTTTACGTAAACACTTTAAATATGTCTTTCCTCACTTCTCCTCACACACATCAGTCTTAATCGACTATATGCACATTTCTGCAGGTTAAAGTAGTTGCATATTTATGAAAAAGGTCTCGAGCTACCATTGTGTGTGTGTGTGTGTGTGTGTGTGTGTGTGTGTGTAAGTGTGTGTGGCTGACAGTCTTCAGTCTGACCATTCGTTGTCATCCAGCTCTGAGTCGTCTTCTGAGTCGCTGTACTCGACGGCGATGCGGCGGGAGAGAATAGTGGCCACATCATTGCCCACCGGCTCTCTTTTAGCCTGCTGCTCTTGTTGCTCCTGTACTTTCTTTAGTTGAATGCCTGAACACACACAAACACACATAAGTACGATGTAAATTTTGTTGTTTTGAATGGCAGTTTGACAATCTTAAGGCTGATTTATACTTCTGCATCGAGCGCACGCGGATGGTCCGACACAGCCTTCCCGGGGGTTGCATACCCCTCGCTGTGGCTGATGCAGACGCTGACGTGCACCTCTCAAAAAATGTAACGATACGTCGCGACGATAGACACTTAGCTGATAATCAATAAAGCGTAATTGGCATGCTGTCCCTGGAGAGAGCTCTGAGCTTATAATATCCTCGAGCCCGTGGCTCCCTCCCGTTAGAAGGGCGAGACTGGAGTTCAAGCTGAGGTAGGTCTCGAGAACTCCCCTGCTGTCACCGTGAGAAGTGTAAACTAAGGTTGTCTTGGGTGATAATTTGGTTTAGTCGATTGGCTATGGTGTATGTTTTTGGACGGTGGGAGGAAACTGGAGAACCCGGGGGAAACCCAGGCGAACACAGGGAGAACATGGAAACTTTGCACAGAAATGCCAACTGGTCTGATAGAAGGTTGGACCAGCAGTGTTCTTGCTGTGAGGCAACAGTGCTAGCCACTGGGCCACCTTGTCGCCCTATCGAAAAAAAAGGGTGGGAAGTAGGGGTGGAAGGAGGGGGAAGCTTCAAGACGAAGATAACTGGAGTGACAAACTCTGGTTATTTATAATGCTTCAATAATCATCTAATAGGGCAGATTACGGAGCTAATGAGGTGCCAGCCGTGTTGATCATAAGCACATGATCCTCTCGAAATTAGTTTATAAATAAACCACATGTAGCTCAAGCTCTGTGATTGGTCGGCTTAGTAGCGCTGACTTGTGTGGGTGGGTCCGAGAGCCGCGAGCCCGTTGGAGCGAGTGTTTGCAATTGTCGAGTCCCGTGAAGGAGCTCCAGATGGAAACTTTTGTTTTGTGTTTACCTCATGATTAAATTGGTTAGAGCTTGAAACACTTGTACATTAAGCTAGCATTTAGAACAAAACCAAACCTCAGCAAAGAAACTCGACACAAGCTACGTTTCCATCCACTGAATATGTGCATAAAAAACAGATGATGGAAATGCCATAACGCACATAAGTTTTGAAAATGCGCATAAAAACGTGTAACTGAGTAGGATAAGCTTTTTATTCGATGAGAAAAGATGCGCAGAGACTACGATGAAACACTTTTACCGAACACATTCCAGCATGCACATTAAAAACAGTCATGTGATTTAGTTATAAGAGATCATGTGATGATAAAAATGTGTGTGAATGGATAAACCAGCAGGTTGAGCACACTGTAAAACATCTGAAATGGTGTTTTGGTCATTCTTAAATGCATTAACCATTTCAGTATTAGTGTTATTATATTATTATTGACCTCCAGAAGAGCATCTGTGCTCTGCGTCTCACGTTTTTAAAAACAACCACACGTTCTTTGCGTGTTGGCATTGTCTTCTGTGGTGCATGTAATTTATTAAATGTAATGTGTACTTGTATAGCGCATTTATCGTGTATGGCCATACACCCAAAGTGCTTCACAATCATGAGGGAGGGTCTTTCCACACCAACACCAGTGTGCAGCATCCTCTTGGATGATGCGACGGCAGCCACAGGACAACGGCATCAGTGCACTCACCACACACCAGATGGAGTGGAGAGACAGAGATAGAGCCAATTCGTTGGATGGGGATGATTGGGAGGCCATGATCGGTTAAAGGCCGATGGAGGGAATTTGGCACCGGGATTACACCCCTACTCTTCAAGAGAAGTGCCATGGGATTTTTTAATGACCAAAGAAAGCCAGGACCTAGGTTTAACGTCTCATCCAAAAGACGGCGCTCACTGACAGTATAGTGTCCTCTTCACTTTACTGGGGCATTAGGACTCACACAGACTGCAGGTTGAGCGCCCCTGCTGGCCTCACTAACATCACTTGCAACAGCAACCTGGTTTTCCCATGTGGTCCCATATTCAGGTAGTGACCAGGCTCAGCCCTGCTTAGCTTCAGTGAGTAATCAGTCTTGGGCTGCAGAATGATACACAAGGCATGCGCTGTGGGTCATGGCGATCACTCAAAGCAGAAGTATAAACCAGTCTTTAGGGTGCTTGTCGATCACCCCAAGAAAATATATAGTGGACACACACCCTTACAGTGTTTCGTTCACCAAAGATGAAAATGACAGATACAAGTCCTGCACAATGGCCAGAGAAATTTTGATCAATTCTTCTTGCAGAATAGTGGCCAGGTCAATACATGATGCTGGTGGAGGAAAACGTTTCCTGACTCGCTCCTCCAATATACACCAAAGTGACTCAATAATGTTTGCATCTGGTGACTGTGCAGGCCATGGAATATGTTCAACTTCACTTTCATGTTCATCAAACCACTCTGCACCAGTCTTGCTGTATGTATTAGTGTAGTGTTTCTCAACCACGTTGCATGGAGGACCACCAGCTCTGCACATTTTCCGGGTCTCCTTAACCAAACACACCTGATTCAGATCGTCATCTCATTAGCAGGGACTGAAAGACCTGTAATGGGTGTGACAGACAAAGTAGACATCCGAAACATGCAGTGTTGGTGGTCCTCCAGGAACGTGGTTGAGAAACACTTTATTAGTGCATTACCATCCTGATGATCAAGAGTAAAAATGAGAAAACTGGCCTCTTCCCACCAGGGAAAACCAGCAACAACCAAGAATGGATGATTATTTGGTGTCTTGGCTTTGCGATAAAAAAAAATAATTACACTGGAGGTCAATGGGGCAAAAACAGCCACTAACATAACGAAAGGGTAGGCAATTTGAACAACACACAAGGGTTAAAAACACTACAATAAAATTGAAGCATTTTCAAGGATTTCCAGCACCCGTATGAACCCCGTGTGCAGAATTGTACACTCACCCATGCGTATCGCTGACAGCAGGTCGCTGCGAGCGTCTGTGCCGGCCTGCAGATTCAGCCTCCGTCCCTCAGGATGAGGAGGAACAGGAGGAGCTGGAGGAGGAGCTGGACCTTCAGGAGGAGGTGATAAAGCAGGCGGGACAGGTGGAAGAGGATAGTGTAAAGCTGAAGAGACTGGTCCGGCATGAGGAGTAGCAGGAGGAGAAGCAAACGCTGTCTGTGCAGAGGGAATAAGAGGAGCCATCGGTGGAGGAGGTGGAGGAGGAGGAGGACCTGAACTGGCATAATACTCCATCATACTGTAAGAGAGAGAGAGGGAAATGTTCTCAAGCAGACTTTACATGCTCCAGCATACATAAGGGTTCCCACTCTTTCATGAACAGCAGATTTAAGGACTTTTTAAAGCACTATTTATTTTGAATCAAGCATCTTTATACTTATATTATATTTCTTATATTATACTTATATTATATTTCATATCTTATGAAAGTCCTTACTGTATCTTACATTCATTCATTCATTTTCTTTTCGGCTTAGTCCCTTTATTAATCTGGGGTCGCCACAGCGGAATGAACCGCCAACTTATCCAGCATTTGTTTTATGCAGTGGATGCCCATCCAGCTGCAACCCATCACTGGAAAACACCCATACACACTTATTCACACTACGGACAATTTAGCCTACCCAATTCACCTGTACAGCACGTCTTTGGACTGTGGGGGAAACCAGAGCACCTGGAGGAAACCCACGCGAACGCAGGGAGAACATGCAACTCCACACAGAAACGCCAGCTGACCCAGCCAAGGCTCGAACCAGCGACTTTCTTGCTGTGAGGCGACAGCACTACCTACTGCGCCACTGCGTTGCTCCTCATGGGAGTCATACACAGTATTAATTCTGTTTCCACTGCAGCATGACTTTATATTCTATACTGGACATTATTTATATTCAGTGACAAGACTTTTGTCTAAGCAAAGTCATACCTTACTGTCCTAATTAAATAATTAAAATCAAGGCATGATCATATTTTATTTAGGTAAAATAAGTGTAATCTAGAGGCCTTTGCCTTTCATATAAGCAACTTCTGATACTAAATGATCAACTAGAAGTCGAGTTATTATTTGTTGTTCCTAAAACTTAGAGAGGCGACAAGACTTTTGTCAGGTAGTGTAGTTGTTGTATTACCAAAGCAACTATAGAACAGCTCTAGCTCAACAGCTATAGCTCAACAGAGGCTGTACTTTCTTCGTCAGCTGAGGAAGTTTAACCTCCCAAAGGAGCTGCTGAAACAGTTCTACACCTCCATCATTGAATCAGTCATCTGCACATCAATAACTGTCTGGTTTAGCTCAGCTACTAAATACGACCTCCAAAGACTACGTCGAATAGTTCGGACTGCTGAGCGAATCACTGGTTCAACCCTTCCTACTCCCCAAGAACTGTACTTATCCAGAGCGAGCAGAAGGGCTGCCAAAATCACTCTGGACCCCTCACACCCAGCACACTGCCTCTTTGAACTTTTACCTTCTGGTCGACGCTACAGAGCACTGCGCACCAGAACAGCCCGACACAGAAACAGGTTCTTCCCTCAGGCAATCCATCTCATGAACACTTGATGATAATAGTTGCGAAACCAACATCACTACTTGCTATACACTTTTATACACATATACACTTATTTAACAACACACTTTACATGCCAATTTGCACAACTGCACATATAACGTTGTATATAGTAATAAACACATACATACACTTGTCAATCTGTATATTTGCACTCACTACTTACTTCTATTTTTTTAAATATATTTATTATCTGTTTTTCGTCCTGTCTCTGTAATGCTGTTGCACTGTAGAAGCTCTGTCACCAAAACAAATTCCTAGTATGTGTGAACATACCTGGCAATAAAGCTCTTTCTGATTCTGATTCTGACTTATTTTTCAAAAACACTATAGTATTTACTATAAATTACATGCATGTTGATTCTGAGAAGAGACCAGTAATAATTACCATGCAAATGCCAAGTTCTAGCATCTCTTCAGCAGGGAAAAGTCAAAGCATTCCGATCACATTTAGCATAGCAGAGTCATTGCTGTTACCCGTAGTCTGTTGGAGGAAGTGTGATGTTCCCGTTGACTCCATTCTCAGCATGCGTGTACTGTGGAGGGTTTGGATGCACTCGAGACAGTGAAGCCACTCTGAAAGCTCCATCCGCAGCTCCAGGACCACCAATACTGTGGTACTCGTGCTCCACCGCCCCATTAGCACCAGATGCTGCGGAGTCCACAGACATGAACACGCGCGGGTGTGTGTGCGCTCCAGCTTGAGGGTGCACTGGAAACTCTGAGCTGTTTGGATGCAGTGGGGTAAAATAACAAATTACAAATACTCAAATGACTTTAATTGAGTAGTTGGTCTCAGGAATTTTCAGAAATGTCTCCTTGAGTCCATTTTTTTGTGTTGTACCGGTACTTTTACTCCACTACTTTCCATCAACCTGCAGTCACTACTTTTTTATGTCTATGGGGATTGGCTGAGTAGAAAAATGAGTCCTGTGATCCAATCAAATCACACATAGAAAAATGAGTCCTGTGATCCAATCAAATCACACATAGAAAGTAAATCGCATCATACTGGAAACTCTGAGCTGTTTGGATGTGGTCTGTTGAAAAGGATTCATTGCATTAATTAATTTTGAAGATATTGGAGTTTTAGAAGGATTAAGCACTTCTAAATGTACCGCAAAGACTCTTTAAGTTTTCAGTAGATACATCTGAAGTCAAAATACTGAGAAATTTTAATTATTGTTGTTTCAATTATTGTTTAATTAAGTGTTGTTTAATGAAGAGACTTTTTTGTTCAACATAATTGTTCTAATACTTCATTTCTTTTAGCTGTGGTGACAGAACATAATATTAACTAGTTATTTTTTTTGCAAGATACTAGTATTGGGTTTAAAGTGCAATTTAAAGGGTTAACTAGGTTAACATGCACTGTAAATAATGTAAAAGTTTAGTTAACTTAAAAATTTAAAGCAACCGGCTGCAAAGAAATTGAGTTTATTAAGTTTCAGTGGTTGAAGTTGGGCCAAATAATTTTTTTAATTTGACTGAAGTGAAGTTTTATAAACCAATTTCGAGAGGAGCACGTGATATGATTGAGCACGTCTGGCCACTCATCTGTAATCAGTAATAATCCAATCAGAGTGATCCTAGTTTACTATAAATGGATCATTTTCTCCCTAATGTTTTATCTTCGTTTGGAAGAATCCCCCCTTCCACCCCATCTTCTCCTTTTCCTCCCTTTTCTAAAAGGGGGAGCTCTCGAGACCTACCTGATCTCGGATCTCTTGATATGCTTATCGACCGGGCGGGAGCCCTGGGCTCAAATATCTCCGAGCTCAGGGTTCTCTCCCGGGACAGCATGCCAAATCTGCTTTATACGCCAAGCATATCTAAGTGGGAACTCTTGAAAAGGCTGTTTTAAGTCAGGTATACTTTATGGAGTAATTTGGCACAACTTCAACCACTGAATGCTCAAATGAAGAAATCAAAATTCAAAGTCTCCTCAGCTGATCTATTTACTTCCATTAAACAAACAGTTCCAAACATGCAGTTCAATCGTTTTTATGAGTAAATTCAACTCTGAGCTCAAAAATATGTAAACAATTAACTTATACGAGTTAACAATTTGTAACTTAGATTTATTATTGTGCTAAATTAGCTTAACTAGGCAAGTCATCCGCTTTATAAGTCGTGACACTTGGAATTCTGTTTCTGGTGTCTTGATATTTTATCCTACCAATCAGATTATGCTAGCAACACTGTATTTGAATGGTTCTGAGGTTGGAGTTAGAGATTAGGTAGGTTAGGGCGATATTACAGCTTCATATCACACTACTCCACATTAAAATTACACTGGTAGCAAAATCTGATGGGTAGCATATTGCGTCATCAAAATGTGCTACCTACTTTTTGAATGGGAGGAAAACCTCAGGTAAACCTCATTCCTTTGATCTCAAAAAAGGTTAGGCAAAAGACGCTAGAGGCCATGGTCTTTAGCCTCCATGTTAAAGCAACTGACTCCCATACAAAGAATTGCCTATTCGATCCCAGCTCAGACTGGGTTTGGTTGAGTAGGATCGGTGGGTTACATTATTTATTATTTTAATTGACTTATTATTGTATGTTATTATTATTATTATTATTATTATTATTATTATTATTTTAAAAACATGAGTAATCCATTGAAATATTATTTTCTGGCAATCTGACCACAGCATAAACGTTGTTATAAACAAAAGCAGGTATTTGATGTAGTGAAGTCTGGATCTGTAGACAGTGAGATGACGAACCTTCCCTCTGGAGACAGCGAGCCCTCAGATGATGCTCCTCTGTGAAGTGGATGATGAGGATGATGATGATGATGAAGATGACGATGCTCAGGCCGCAGCTCCTTATCAAAAGCCATCATGTTCCATTCCTGTCTGCGGTTATGAGCCTTACGAACCTTCTTCACCTCACGAGGCAGCGTACCGTCAACACAGCGTTTCTGCTCCTGTATGAGGAGAGAGAAAAGAGGACGATAAACATCTGAATCTCAGCTTCAGCAAAAATGTTTCACGTCTCACTGACATCTGAGCCAATTATGAGATAGAAACAAGTGGCTCCAGCTCACGATCAGTACTGTAAAGACTTTTAGTAGTTTGAGTTGAAAATACAATTATTATAAATGTTTTATTCATTCATTCACTTTTCCAGCATATGTTTTACACAGCGGATGTGATTGTGCTACCCATAAATCTTTTATTCCTTTTCAAATATTTGCCAAGTTCAGTTTAACAGAGAGATTTTTTAACACACTGCAAATTTTATCATGATTCAATATAATATCCCATATTGGCCCAGCCCTAGTGTAGAAGCAAAGTTTAGTGATCTAAGGAAAATATTTGATGAAATGTTTGCCCCAAGCCCAAAACTGAAAAACTGTATTAATTTGAACTGTAATTACTGTGTTATCGTTTACTCTCTTAAATGTGATTTACTTTTATCTTAAATGTATCTTTTAAATATTTGCATTTCAAAGGGAGCAGATAAAAAAAAATCAGGCTTACCATGCTATAGGCACGTGTGCAGACTCCAGAGTTTTATGTAATTTCAAGAGTTCACACTTAACTGATGATTGATAATAAAGCTTGTTTGGCGTGCTGTCCCGGGAGAGAGCCCTGAGCTTATAAGATCCCCGAGCCCTGGGCTCCCTCCCGTTGCAGGGTGAGAGGGGAGTTTGAGCTCAGGTAGATCTCGATGACTCCCCCTTGCTTATTGTAGCTAAGTGTCAGATATGGATGTTGAGAAGGTGTACTCGGAGCTTGGCTAAAATAATTTGGATTAATTGTTTAGGGTGCTTGTTTTTGAACTGTGGGAGGAAACCAGAGGACCCGGGGAAAACCCACGCGAGCACGGGGAGAACGAGCAAAACTCCGCACAGAAATGTCGCCTGGTTTGGAAGGGAATTAAACCAGGGGCATTCTTGCTGTGAGGCAACAGTGCTAATCACTGGCCACCATGTCGCCCGTTTGAAAGAAAGTAAAGTAGGGTTGGGTGGTGGGTTTCTTCGAGACGAAGATATTTTTGATGAGAAAAGTCTGGTTATTTATAGTTAGTTAGGAATCGTCTGATAGGATAATTGGTCATAAGCCAATGCTGGAACAGCTGTGAACAATCATAAGCACGTGATCCTCTCGAAATTTGTTTATGAATAAACTTCACTTCATTAATTCATTAATTTTCCTTCGGCTTAGACCCTTATTTGTCAGGGGTTGCCACAGCGGAATGAACCGCCAACTATTCCAGCATATGTTTTACGCAGCGGAGGGCCTTCCAGCCGCAACCCAGTACTGGGAAACACCCATACACTCTCACATTCATACACACACATACAATACTGCCAATTTAGTTTATCCAATTCACTTATATGGCATATCTTTGGACTGCGGGGGAAACTGGAGCACCCGGAGGAAACCCACACCAACACTGGGAAAACATGCAAACTCCACACAGAAATGCCAAGTGACCCATCCGGGACTCGAACCAGCTGCCTTCTTGCTATGAGGCGACAGTACTAACCACTGAGCCACCATGCCGCCCTTTATTTAATTAATTTTTTTTCCAATTTAGTTAAATATTCGATATTTAATCAAATAACTTATCATGAAAGCAACTAATTACATTGTCCATCAGTTTTCAAGCACTTTACCTAAGCACTTTTCAGAGCTTGAAAACACTACATTATAATTCAAGCATTTTCAAGAATTTCCAGCAACTGTAAATACCCTGAGTAGTGCAATTTAAAGTCTTAACTAGGTTAATTAGGCATGGACAACTGGGGTTTTGCTTTGCAGCCAAACGAGAATAAAAAGCATTTCTTCATTTCATAGTCTGCCAATCTTCAAAAGCAAGATTATTTTACCCTATGCTTCCTCTTCTCTTTTCTCTTGTCTTCAGTGTCTTGAAGCATTTTCTCCTTCCACAAGTCAAAGAAATAGGAGGGGTCAGTGTAGAACTTAATTCCGTCAATGTGATCATCCCTACGTAAAAGAAACAAAACACATATAAACATCTTAAAGTCAAAGTAAACTGAAAGTTTCTGCAGACCTTCATTTCAGTATGATGATGCATTTCCTATGTTTTTTTTCCCCGATGCATTTTCCTGTGGAACTTTATTTTTTCCAACATTTCCAATATTGAGTAGGATGTGGGTAAACTAATGGTTGTTGCTAGAAGGGAAATGCACGTCATGATTTTACCAAGTACGATGCAATCCTGAATTAACATCTTCACTGATCCTGGAACATCATTTTTGTTTGAAAATGTAAATCCATACCTAATCACTACCCCTAAACCCAACCATAGCTGTAAAATTATTCCCAAAACCAGAGAGGAATAATAGTTGGATAACAATCATGTATAAGTGTATAAACCCAACTGTAAGCCTAAACTTAGCATAAACGGTAAATATATTCCTCAATTCTGGCTGATTGGAATATTGTTCCAGGATCAACATAGATGTAAATCCAGAAACATCTCCTACTTGGAGAAATCAGGTTGGCGAAGGGATACAGAGTAAACTAGAATTATTTATATTATTTATTGCATCTTATTAAAGCCTATCCCTACCCTAAACCTCACAGTAATGTAAGAACAGTAATTATACAGGGTATTATTCATATTATTTATTAAATTACCCATTAAATTGTATTTTATTAACGTCTACACCTTCCCCAAACCTCACAGTAATGTAAGAACAGTAATTATACAGGGTATTATTCATATTATTTATTAAATTACCCATTAAATTGTGTTTTATTAACGTCTACACCTACCCTAAACCTCACAGTAATGTAAGAACAGTAATTACACAGAGTATTATTCATATTATTTATTAAATTACCCATTAAATTGTATTTTATTAACGTCTACACCTACCCTAAACCTCACAGTAATGTAAGAACAATAATTATACAGGGTATTATTCATATTATTTATAAAATTACCCATTAAATTGTATTTTATTAAAGCCTACCCGAACCCTAAACCTCACAGTAATGTAAAAACAGTAATTATACAGAGTATTGTTCATATTATTTATTAAATTACTCATTCATTTGTATTTTATTAACGTCTACCCCAACCCTAAACCTCACAGTAATGTAAGAACAGTAATTATACAGAGTATTGTTCATATTATTTATAAAATTACTCATTCATTTGTATTTTATTAACGTCTACCCCAACCCTAAACCTCACAGTAATGTAAGAACAGTAATTATACAGAGTATTATTCATATTATTTATAAAATTACCCATTAAAATGTATTTTATTAATGTCTACCCCTACCCTAAACCTCACAGTAATGTAAGAACAGTAATTATACAGGGTATTATTCATATTATTTATTAAATTACCCATTAAATTGTATTTTATTAATGTCTACCCCTACCCCAAACCTCACAGTAATGTCAGAACAGTAATTACACGGAGTATTATTCATATTATTTATTAAATTACCCATTAAACTGTATTTTAATAACATCTACCCCTACCCTAAACCTCACAGTAATGTAAGAACAGTAATTACACAGACTATTATTCATATTATTTATTAAATTACCCATTAAACTGTATTTTAATAAAGTCTACCCCTATCACAACCCTCACATTAATGTAAGGACAGGAATTATACAGAGTATTGTTCATATTATTTATTAAATTACTCATTCATTTGTATTTTATTAAGGCCTACCCCTACCCAACCCTCAAGGTAATGTAAAAACAGTAATTATTATGTACAGTAATTGAATTTTGTATAAATAATTTTCATTAACTTCTCTCTTCATATCTTGCCCAATCTGTCAAACTGATGTCATCAGAGAAGGCCTGCGGTTCCAGAGCAGAAGCGAATGGTCAATTTTGATTAAAGATTACCAAAACAAACCATTTTTCCTAAAACAGTCACGGAAAAGAGCTAACTTCCGCAATGCAGAATAACTGGTGAACTGGGTAAACTGGAAGTTGGCGGATCACACAGAACAAAGCAAAATCTGACACAAATTCTTTCACTTTGTCACTTCGTAAATGATCATTTAAAAGACTTTAGCAAGTAGTAATTTTGTCACTTTGTAGTGATTCTTTGTAGTAAAGAAGAGCTAGATCTCATGGGAGCTACGACTAGGATCAAACCAAAACGTGAAAGGATTGCTATTTCTGAATGGCAACCTGCATTAAATGTGTCTTAATATTAAGTCCTTTGCCTCTATTTATTTAATTTGTTTGCTGTGGTTTTGTTTTGTTCAATTCTTCAATTTAAATAGTTTTAAAATGTTAAATAATAGTATTATAATAATGTGTATTTTTGATTATAGGCTATATTTTGTAATGCAAATAAGGCTTTTATGAATGAAAAATTCCTTACCAACACACAAATCATTCACAATTGATAACCTGGGCTAAAATAGAAGTCAGATAGTGATACGAAATGCTTGAAAAGAGCCAAACCTCCCATCACTATTAACAAGTATGTAACTTAGCATGTTTTATTAATGCCTGCTTACTCGTTATATTATTTTTAAATGGTTTTAAAAGAGTCAAAAATGTCACGGCCCCTTTAATATTGAGAAAGAATCAGAAAGCAAGGCACACACGCACACACACCTGTAGGCAGACAGTATGTTGAGCGGCGGTGGTTTGTCGCTGGTGTTGTACATCTCCGTGATGGGGTTTGGAACGCTGCTCTTTGTCACCACCTGCTGGTCTTGAACAGTAGAGCTCTTAAACGCTTTACGCATATTAATATCCTGCAGTGAAACTGTGGCAAAGAAGAAACAGAGAGATTATTATACTGAAAAGCACATAAATTTAACACTTACACACACAAAATAGGTTTTCACACTTTTTTCCTGACATGATGAAAAGTGCTTTATGGCAACACACAGTAAATGTGCTATATACATGCACATTACATAGACCATTTCAGTGTGATGTCATTGGCCCATGAACACTTCCTGCCTGTTATCAAACTATAACAAGAGGAAATTCAATCATAAAATCATGTTAAAACAGCTATCATAACATTATTTATCAATATGTGGCTCTTTTTGGATTCTCAGAAGCTATAGAAATTAATAATGTAAAACAGGAAATACCCTGGGACCATTGCTTTTGTTCACATCCCTCAAAATGGTTTATACAAAGTAAAAAATGTATATATATATATATATATATATATATATATATATATATATATATATATATATATATATATATATATATATATATATATATATAGCCATGTGAAAAAATGTATGTATATATATATATATATATATATATATATAGCCATGTGAAAAAATGTATGTATATATATATATAGCCATGTGAAAAAATGTATGTATATATATATATATATATATATATATATATATATAGCCATGTGAAAAAATGTATGTATATATATATATATAGCCATGTGAAAAAATGTATGTATATATATATAGCCATGTGAAAAAATGTATGTATATATATATATATATATATATAGCCATGTGAAAAAATGTATGTATATATATATATATATAGCCATGTGAAAAAATGTATGTATATATATATATAGCCATGTGAAAAAATGTATGTATATATATATATATATATATATAGCCATGTGAAAAAAATTTATGTATATATATATATATATAGCCATGTGAAAAAATGTATGTATATATATATATAGCCATGTGAAAAAATGTATGTATATATATATATATATATATATAGCCATGTGAAAAAATGTATGTATATATATATATATATATATATAGCCATGTGAAAAAATGTATGTATATATATATATATATATAGCCATGTGAAAAAAATGTATGTATATATATATATATAGCCATGTGAAAAAATGTATGTATATATATATATATATATATATATAGCCATGTGAAAAAATGTATGTATATATATATATATATATATATATATATATAGCCATGTGAAAAAATGTATGTATATATATATATATATATATATATATATATATATATATAGCCATGTGAAAAAATGTATGTATATTTATATATATATATAGCCATGTGAAAAAATGTATGTATATATATATATAGCCATGTGAAAAAATGTATGTATATATATATATATATATATATATATATATATATATATATATATATATATATATATATATATACACATTTTTTACTTTGTATAAACCATGTTGAGGCATGTATATATGTATACACCCTAATGAAATTCACGGTTTTCCATATAAACCCTTGTGTGCTGTTGGGGATGTTTTCAACCACTCCGGGGTGATTTTGAGTCTTAATTTGGCCACAACCTTCTCTGTGTTTCTTATCTTATTTTGACACATCTTATTTTGACACATATTTTAAGAAAATGCTTTAAAAAGTTTTCAAAAACTCAACAATACACTCTGGACAAATTGACTACTCTTTCGTTATGTTGGCTGTTTTGCACTATTGACATTTTTTGATTGTCAAGCCATGACACCATATAATCACGCATTCTTGAGTACTGGTGTTTTTTCCTGTTGGGAAGAGGTACAATTATAATCAGTGGAAATAAAACACTCAATTTTGAGTCTGATGGCAAAGGCTGTGACTATTTATGTGCATGTAATTATTATTTTTTTAATAAAAATATAAATATTTCAAACAAACTTTTTTGGCGTCGTCGTGATGGGGTATTATTTGTTGAATTTTGATAGACTGTAACATGACAAATTTAAAGGCTGTAACTAGGCCTGTCATGATATGTATTTTTTTTGTTGTAGGATATATTGCACCAAAATATATTGCAATAAACAATACGATTGTCCTTTTAAGACCATTTTATGCCCCCCATAATGCCAGAATGACAATATAATATCATCACAATGCAAGTACACTCTTCCAAAGAACACATCATATTTTATTCTTAAGCATATTTCATTTAATTACAGTCATTTTACCAATTTAATAATCAGGCATTGGTATCAGAATGTGAAAACGCATATCCTAAATCAATAATAATAAATGTTTACTAAAAAGTTTAAGATAAAAATTAACCGAGGCTGGGATATCTGCTAGCAAATATATTTTAAGTCATCAAATACCCACATGAAAATATACTATAGTAGTTTATAGTGAATACTAAAGTATTTTTAACCATACTGGCACTGACACCTCCAATAGAGATAGAGATGTTGCAGAGTCAGCTAGTGTTGCTAGAATTGGTCTATAGGCGATAAATATTGCATCACCAAAAATGATTAAGGTCATGTTCATGTGTTGTGCGATAAGTCCATATATTGATTATTGTGACAGGCATAGTCAAAAAAAAAAAAAAAGTAAATGCTTTATACAGTTGAAGTCAGAATTATTAGCCCCCTTTGAATTTTTTTTTTCTTTTTTAAATATTTCCCAAATGATGTTTAACAGAGCAAGGAAATTTTTACAGTATGTCTGGTAATATTTTTTCTTCTGGAGAAAGTCTTATTTGTTTTACTTCAGCTAGAATAAAAGCAGTTTTTAATATTTTAAAAGTCAATTTAAGGTCAAAATTATTAGCCCCTAATTTTTTTTTCCGATTGTCTACAGAACAAACCATCGTTATACATGCCTAGTTAACCCTAATAACCTAGTTAAGCCTTTAAATATCACTTTAAGCTGTATAGAAGTGTCTTGAAAAATATCTAGTCAAATATTATTTACTGTCATCATAGCAAAGATAAAATAAATCAGTTATTAGAAATGAGTTATTAAAACTATTATGTTTAGAAATGTGCTGAAAAAAAATCTTCTCTCTGCTAAACAAAAATTGGGGGAAAAAATAAACAGGGGAGCTAATAATTTTGACTTCAATTGTATGTGGTCCTTGTGTTTTGATTTTTGACTCACCTTCTTCCACACTAGAGTCCAGCTGAGTGACCTTGACTGCGAGACGGTCAATACGGTCCTGCAGAGAGTTTGCACGCAGGTAGAATGTGTTGGCTTCATTAAAGAGCTCACCAAACACGTCTTCTGCATGTTTACCTTTTAAAGATGAATAGCAAAGAGACCTAAGATCAGAGATGAACTTTGAAACTAGGGCTATGCATTGTGTGCAATATGACAAGATATATATATATATATATATATATATATATATATATATATATATATATATATATATATATATATATATATATATATATATATAGTATTGACAAAATAAAAAGTCTATAGTCTTATATTATGCTCTATTATTTATGTCGGGGTGTCTCAAGATACATTGTTTACAGTAATACCTTTTCATCATTTATATGAGCGCAATATTACATGCCATTAAGGGGATGTAGACAGAAAAGGTGATAAATTTGCATTGTTAAAAGTACAATGTTTACATTTTGCATTTTATTTAGCAATATTTTATGCTGAACCTGTAATGTACAATGTTTTTTTTTTGTAAAAAAAAATTATATTTCACTAATATTAATTAATCATTTATCAAACATTTGTCTGAAGTTCTAAATAAAGTGAAAAATATAATAAAAAATAACAAAAAAAAAATCTAATAATAAAAAAAAAAATCATTTTCATTATAAAAAAATGTAAAAATAGTTATTTACACGTGCTTAATAAATGTTTATTTATTGATTTAATTTACAGAAATTGTACTATACTGTGATATATTTTGTTAACAGCATATAAGATGCCTTATATTGTGATGAGACTTTTTCAAAACGCCCAGCTCTATATTTGAAACAAATAATTTTTGTGCACATAATTTTGTGCAACCTGTTAAGGTTAGTTCAACCAACAATGACAATTCTGCTATTAACTCCTGCTCACAAACATTCCCTGCAAATAAACCGATGCAAGTTTCATTCAGCCACATAAAGATGCACACACACAGCAGCTTGCAGACGACATGAGTTCAGCGATTGACAATCTTTGATCCGTCTGAACACGCATAAACGCAGGTCCACATCTGTCGATTGCTCTGTGTGGTTCATGGGATTAAGGTTTAGCTGGAGAGCCAATGAACAAAAAAAAAGCATTGTTATCTCATTTCATCTAATGTGATGGATTTTATACAGCGGGGAAAATAAGCATTGAACACGTCACCATTTTTCTCAGAAAACATATTTCTGAAGGTTGCTGTTGACTTGAAATTTTCCCCGGACGTTGATAGCAACAAAAGAAATCCATATATGCAAGGAAAGCAATATTAATTAGTTTACAAATGAAGATAAGTGTAATTAAATGAAATGACGCAAGGAAAAACGTATTGAACACATGAAGAATGGGAGGTGTAGAACGGCATGGAAAGCCCAGACAGCAGATGAAATCTCTCAGTAGTTCTTCAGCACCCCCCTGCCCTTCCTCAGTGTAAATGAATATTAGCTGCTTCAGTCCAACGTCTACATTAGCAGGAGGATGAAGATGAAACCAGGGCGGACATTTCAGCTCGACAGCAATCCAAAACAAATGTTTTATTTTTATGTTTGTACTGTTTGGGTTTTTGCCCAAATCTGGTTCAATTCCATGTTAACAGCTCCTTTAGAAATATTATTCCCAGGAAAAAAACAGGATGTGTTTAATACTTATTTTCCCTGCTGTATATCGTCATTTTTACCAAAACATAGTCCACCATTGTTCCCAAAACACAGAACAAATTTTTTTTTGCATAACTGTAAATACCAGGTTACATTTGCTTTTTAAACTGATGTAAATGTGTAGAGTGTTTACTGTTTTTGTAAGCTGAAACACTGGGTTTATATGCTTATGTTCATTTTTTACTGTTTATTTTGCTTTATAAAACATATTGTTACATATTTGTGTTATTTGTGCTCTGTTTGCGTTTTCTCTCTCTCGCTCTGCTCTCCCATATCTGCTTTCATTATTCACAGGTTGTGTTCATTGGTCTATTCAGCTGTCAGTCATTTCTCCCCCGGTTACATCATTCTTACGTTACATCCAATAAGCAAAGTCCACCCATCATAAAAGCGCACGCCAGACCACTCACCAGCCCCTCTCTTTTCCCTTTCTTATCTTGTTTTCTTGTTGCGTTACGAAAGAACTCGTCTAACTGTGTATTTTGTTGTTGCCCGTTTCCGCGTGCACGTTATCCGTCCGTTATTCGTATATCACTCCATTTCTCAGTTTAACGTTGTTTACGAGGCTTAGACGAAGCGGACAGGTAAAAAGGTCACGTGACATACATTTTGCACTTAGGACAGATAGATAGATAGAGTGGACAGTCAGGACTCGGAAGACTCTTCGCGTGTTAATTATTTTGTTTTCACAGTGTTAGACTGCTAGATGCTTCTGGGAAGTTAGATTTAGTTTGGGTTTTGTTCTTTTTCGTTTCTTTAGCGCCCCCCACGTCTCTTCTGCCAGCTCTCCTGTTTTTCCCCATCTTTGTATTTGTCTCAGTCATGAAAATATTGTAAATCAGGGGTCACCAAAGTTGTTCCTGGAGGGCCGATGTCCTGCAGATTTTAGCTCCAACCCTAATCAAACACACCTGATCAAGCTAATCAAGGTCTTACTAGGTATACTTGAAACACCCAGGCAGGTGTTTTGAGGCAAGGTGGAGCTAAACCCTGGAGGGACACCGGCCCTGCAGGACCGAGATTGGTGACCCCTGTTGTAAATAGTATATTTTGCCTTACTTTATTTTGGATTTATTCGTTGTTTTTGTTCACTTTTGGGAAATATAAATAAAATCACAATTTTGGTATTATTTTGGTTGTCTTTTGCACTTATTCACTGTTTGTATAAATATATTTTAATTACACCTGAATGTCAAACCCCACCGTCCCCTAGACCAGGGGTAATCAACTATATTTGTCAGAGGGCCAGGGTATTACCAGACAGTCTCCTTGGGGGCCGGACCCCCAAAAAGAAAATCAAATAAAAATCTAATTTTGGCTTAACATTTTGTTAAGTTTCAAACTAGTATCAAGCATGTTGTTGAGACTTAGAAATAAAAAACAAATGTTAAGTAAGGGCATGAGGAAAAGTTATGCATTCGTTCGTGTTTTTTTTTTAAGCCTGTTTGAAACAAATGCTTAACACCGCATAGTCTGTCTGAGTCTGTCCTCATTTCGGAGTGTAGCCTAAATATAGTCATAAATGCTGTTTATTCTGACAAGAGACTCAGTTGTTGTTATTTTTAGTTGCTTTAATAGTGTGGACCACTATTTTCTTTTTGATTCTCACAATTTTGGAATCCAGTCGCGGGCCGGATTGAACGGCTCTGTGGGCCGCCAGTTGATGATCAGTGCCCTAGACTAACATCAGGGGTTTGTAACATATGTGCGTTAAGCAGCAGAAAAAAAAGAGAGAATAAACCAATCATTTCCAGATCATTGTAAAATACAGCAAATTCCCAGTTTGAATGCATTCATTCATTCATTATTTAATTAATTAATTAATTTATTTATTTATTAATTCATTCTCTTTTCGGCTTAGTCCCTTTATTAATCTAGGGTCGCCACAGCAGAATGAACCGCCAACTTAACCAGCATATGTTATATGCAGCGGATGCCCTTCCAGCTGCAACCCATCACTGGGAAAGTTTGACTACATTAACCCATGAGTTCTAAATTTGAATATAATATGAAATACTGTGAGAAATGCCCTTCCTCTGTTAAACATTTTTTGAAAAAGACTTGCAACATCATAGGACGGCTAATATTTTTTAACTATATACAGTCACACTCTGTATTAAAGCAATCATTATAAGTGTTTTCTACGAGCGAATTCATCACATCACTTCAATCGCCAGTATTTATTGTTGGTTTAAACGTATACACAGTTATTTCTGCCAGACGAATGTAAGATGTCTTACTAAGGCTGCTGAGCTGGCGTATGATGGCCGAGAGGGTGTTGTTGGTCACACACTCCAGCTCATTGCTGATGCTCTCAGGTAAAGCTCCTCTGCTCAGGTGTTTGGGCTCGATGCTCCTCTTCACCAGTGGCATGACTTTATCCACAGACACGACCTTCAGCTCCTGCTAATGCAGAGAAACAGTCACAGCAAACACCATCCATCACATACCAGAGACATCACAGGTCCATGTGAATAAATTATGAATATGACAGAGTTGATTAATTATGCATTTTAGTACAGGTTAATAACTTAAGTCTTTAAGGTCCGCGTGAACTGGATATTGATGAACTTCCAGCTAAACCGGAATATTGAGTAGGGGGCGGGGCTTTCATTTTACGCATCTTTCCCTCATAGCAAACAAACAGTAAGAGGGGCGTGGCTAAGAATGTTGTGACTGAATCATCAAACTGACATCAAAAGAGGACGACCACTCCAAACACTGAAGCAAATGCTCAGACTTTCATTCATTCAATCATTTGTCAGAGGTCGCCACAGCGGAATGAACCACCAACTATTGCAGTATTTGTTTTTACGCAGTGGATGCCCTTCCAACCGCAACCCAGTACCAAGAAAACACCCATACACACTCATTCACAAGGGACAATTCAGTTTATTCAACTGATGTGTTTGTACTGCTGGGGAAACGGGAGCAAACCCACGCCAACATGAGGAGAACATGCAAACTTCACACTGAAATGCCAACTGGCCCAACCGGGACTCGAACCAGCGACCTTCTTGCTGTGAGGCTAACCACTGAGCTACCGTGCCGCCCTGCTCAGATTTTGGATGACAATTGTTTTTCAGTGGATTAACTTGCACAGATTAATTGTTCACCTAAAAAACAAAAAAAGTGCGCTAGCAAAATAAGATTTCATAAAAAATGTATTTATATAGCACCTTTCACAGAACAAAGAGTCGCAAAGTGCTTTACAGTGAAAAGAAATACAGATCAAAACAAGGTAAAATCCATGAAATGTACAAAAAATGTAATTACCAGCCAACCATATTGTTAAATATGTTCAACAGAGCCCAAAATCTTCAATTTTAAGGCTCGTACACACTGGGACGCTTTTCGTTTGCGTTTTTATAGACGTTTTTCCGCATTGAAACCCAAGCGATTTTCACTGGCATCGAGTAGAAGAATATGCAAAATCACTCCTTGACGTTAGATGGCGCTACACAACTATAAGCTTCTGACACCTGCTTGTAGCACAGAAGCCTTCTTCATCAGCATGCCTTCTTCATCTCAGAAGGCTTTTTCAGTTTATTCATGACAATCTGCATTAGTATAATGCTATTATTATTAGCAGTATTATTTATTATATGCAGATATATATTCGTTTTAATAGAAACAAGTTTAGATTAGTCCACCTGTCTGGTTTTACCCATATGGGACAACAGGACGCGTGTTTGGATATAACTCAGTGTTTTGAACACACTCGTTATTATTGTTCATTTATTCGTTTGCTGTAAATTAGAACTGACTATAGAAATAGTTTTGAAACAAATCTTTGCGCTCAACAAACGAAATGAAACATGTAGGCTGATGGATGTCTTCAGTGGAGCGAGTTTTCACAGTTTCCCTACTCCATGAAAGTAAAGTAAAGAGTAAAAGCAAAGAGCTTAGCATGATCAAGAGGTGATACTCACTAGAACGTTCCATTGCAACATCAGTGCCCAGGAACAGCCCCGTGATTCCGCCATTTTGGAGTGAAAGCGGTCGGCTGTCCATTGGATCTTATTGCTGTTGCGATTGCAAGCAGCTGCTTTGTTTTTTATTTATTTATTTAAAAAGCGCATTAAAGCTGAAATACAACCTGAAAGACGACAATACAACACTTACAATCACAATCATCAGCACTTTTAATAGTTTAATTTACAGACTTATAATATGCTGTTGCTCTATTGGAATTTTCACTCCAAAATGGCCACCGCGCCACCTAGTGTCTGTTTCCTAAATCATACTAGACTGTCTCCTCTTAGTGATTCAATGCTCTTTGGTAAAAAGTTAAAAGAAAGTAAAGAGGCCGATTGGAGGAGGCTCGTTCTTTATCCTCTCGCTGCAGAACTGTTTTCTCACTAGTGAAGCGTTCAGTTTTTCCTCTTACAAAGTCCGCCATGTTAATAGCAAATGCACGCAACGCAACTGACTCTTAAAGGGAATGGGAGACGAGACTCTGATTGGTTTAATGAATGTTATGCTAAAAACACACACAAAACTTAATAAGAGAATAAGCACAACCCTGTTAGACCATGCGCCGGGGCGCAAAACGAATTTTTCCATCCTTTAAAGAGCAAAAGTGGATTTGGACACGCCATTGTTGCTTTTGTGCTATGCACTTTAGACCAGGGGTAATCCACTATATTTGTCAGAGGGCCACGGTATTACCAGACAGTCTCCTTGGGGGCCGGACCCCCAAAAAGAAAATCAAATAAAAATCTAATTTTGGCTTAACATTTTGTTAAGTTTCAAACTAGTATCAAGCATGTTGTTGAGACTTAGAAATAAAAAACAAATGTTAAGTAAGGGCATGAGGAAAAGTTATGCATTCGTTCGTGTTTTTTTAACCCTTTTTGAAACAAATGCTTAACACCGCATAGTCTGTCTGAGTCTGTCCTCATTTCGGAGTGTAGCCTAAATATAGTCATAAATGCTGTTTATTCGGACAAGAGACTCAGTTGTTGTTATTTTTAGTTGCTTTAATAGTGTGGACCACTATTTTTATTTTGATTCTCACAATTTTGGAATCCAGTCGCGGGCCGGATTGAACGGCTCTGTGGGCCGGATTCGGCCCGTGGGCCGCCAGTTGATGATCAGTGCTTTAGACTTTGTGCATAGACCATTCAAATAGAGCCTATTGTGTTTTGTTGTGAAATTACAGGGAAAAAAATCTTGTGTTTTTTGATCACAGCATCCACTGGATGTGCAAAGTCCTGTGTCCAACATTTTTGTACACTATATTTTCCTCATCAAAATCGTCTATGCTTACTTGATCTATTGAGTTGTATCTAACCTAATTAGTAACACATCATCATTCATTCATGACTTGTAAAAAGAAAGTACACTGTGATTAAAGGTTAAAGAGTATCTATGAAGATGGACTTTAAAAATACTAAATAGTGAAACGTGAATGTAGTAAACTTTTGGGACACTTAATTGCTTATTAACGGCAAATAACTTAAGATGTGGGCATCATGGTGGCACAGTGGGTAGCACGATCACCTCACAGCAAGAAGGTCGCTGGTTCGAGCCTTGCCGGGGTCAGTTGGCATTTTTGTGTGGAGTTTGCATGTTCTCCCCGTGTTCACGTGGGTTGCTCCGGTTTCCCCCACAGTTCAAAGACATGCAGGTGAACTGAATAAACTAAATTGTCCGTGATGTATGAGTGTGTGAATGAGTGTGTTTGGATATTTCCCAGACATGGGTTGCACCTGGAAGGGCATCCGCTGCTTAAAACATATGCTGGATAAGTTGGCGGTTCATTCAGCTGTGGCGTCCCCAGATTAATAAAGGGACTAAGTTGAAAAGAAAACGAATGAACTTAAAATGCATTTTAGTTTCACTTTACATTTGTCTCAATTAATTTCAGGGTGCTTTTTTACCCATTTAAGTAAGACCTTAAAACAGTTAAAAGTAGAGATTTAGACATTTGTAAAGATATTATATGCAAATATAATGTATTGGAAACAGCATCAAGTACTTTAAATGTGTTCTATAACTTGTATTTAGATGCCCACACGTCTAATTAATCGTTAGATATTTAAATTGTACTCTAAAATGCAACAAATGTGTTTTGTTGGTACACTAGTATGTAAAGTTTTGAAGTACACTACAAATAACTACTCAATACAGTTAAGCATACTTATTTTCCTTATGGGATGTCTTACCCCATTAATAAGTATTAAACAAATTTCCATCTCACAGGAAACCATTAAATCCTCCACATGTTAGACTCATTCTGTGGCCTACTATCCAGAAAGGAGTAAGGTAACTGTATGTCACCAGAAGATTATACAGGGGGAGGTTGCTGCTCCCAGCCTCCCTGGATTAAAGGATTGCACACACACACACATGCACTGCGCTCTGGATTACACCCGCTCTCTCAGTCACATTAACTCTCATGACACATTTGAAAGAAATTGCTGCTAGATGCAAAGGATTTGGCACATTCAGATTCACGAGGTTACACTTCAACAGATGAACTAAGAATGTGTGTAAAATTCCAGCTACATTTTCAGCTAAAACCATTAAAACAGCATGTCTAGACTCGTCTTCCTGCAAAACATATCTATATTGAGACTTATGATTGAAGGTTTCTATTACTAGGCATGCTTAATTTTATATTTAACGCAGATTTTAAGTCTCATTCCATGTCGAATAATGGTTAAATTTAGGTTTCATGTTTCAGAAGAAGGCAATTGGTCAGCATCTCTCTGTTAGCTACCAATCATGCAGGCAGGGTTGTGGAAATGTCCATTAACTCAAATGGAAATCAATGGATCACTACTCAATGCTCCATTTTAGTAGCATAGACCATCACGCTGTACTCTGGCAATGTCTGCACAAATGGAAAACATATTATTATACTGCAAAATTGATAGCTGAAAGTTATTGAAGACCATACAATAGACTAGATCATATAGAAATACGACAAAAAAGTATATAGTCAAGGTATAATGGAGTTATGTTGCACTTTATGCATGTCATAACCAGAGGCAAGCTAAATAATCTCATTATTATTATGATTATTTGGAAAAGCTGCCATGGTTGTACTAGAATTAAATTATAATCCAATAAATCAGGCCTATACATAACTTACTTTAAAGGAAAATACCATTACTGTTCAATAATATCGACTCTCTGTGAGAACCAGTGACGATAAAGCACTCTAAAACGAATAAAAACGGTTTCAAGGCATAACAATTGACTATAAATATACTTAATAAATATTAATTTGACCATAAATGTCGCGCTGTTACTGAACACTACAGGAGTGGCGCTGTTCTTTCGATGCAGAAAACTGCATGAGAGTTTATTATAAGACCTTTAATCTAATAAATATGCCTTAAATACACCACATCTACAGTCTTCTGTAACTATACGGTTAATTATATTGTAATAATGAAGTTCTGAAAGTTTTAACTACGTGTTTTAAATCGTTTCTCTTACCTGAGGTGACTTGACTGCAGATACACGTAAACGGAGCGTCTGCCTCCTCTGCCGTCAAACAGTTGTATTGGGGCGGGATTAATGCGTTGATTGACAGTTCTGTAGACCAATCGGATTCCAGGATTTGGAAAAATCTTCTGAGATTAAAATTGAGAGCCAATAAAATTACAGCACATGTGTGGATGAGGAGAAGCCAGTCTATGGGAGAAGCGCCTGCTGACAGTTTCAGGAAAGGCACCGAAATGTTTATTAATTACTTATTATAAAACTTTTCTATTATGGGGATACATCTTAAACTTCATAATCTTTATTAATTGTGCATTTTAACCAATTACTTTAGTCAGTAAGAACAAATAAAAACAGTAGATACTCGATGTATTGGAATGCCATGTTAACAATACTCTATAATTGTCTGTCTGTCTGTCTCTCTCCATCCACCTCTCCATCCATCCACCTCTCCATCCATCCATCCATCCATCTATCTATCTATCTATCTATCTATCTATCTATCTATCTATCTATCTATCTATCTATCTATCTATCTATCTATCTATCTATCTATCTATCTATCTATCTATCTATCTATCTATCTATCTATCTATCTATCTATCTATCTATCTATCTATCTATCTATCTATCCCCTCTAGTAAAATTTGTATTATTCAATTACTTCCCAAATTATGTTTAGCGGTTAGTTTTAATTAGTAATGTTTAATAAACTAAATAATTCATAAGAGTGCTAATAATACTGATACTAGCATTTTTAAGCCAAATTTAGAAAAACTATGAGAGGAATCATTGTGAAAGATTTTTTTTACTCTAAAATTAACTTAAATAACTAAATAATAATAATAATTTAATTTATATTTAAATAATTAAATTAATAGATAAATAAAGTTCACAGGGGAGTGAATAATGTTTTTAAAACAACCTTTTAAAACAAGGAACTCATCAAACAGTAGGACTGGAATCACAATTGTCTATTATTGATAATATATTCATGTATATTAATAGAGTATGAAAACATTTTAAGGACATTTAAAAAAAATATTAAATGCTGCATGGGTTACTTTATTAAATTATAATCTTAACCCAGTTCTTTGTCCACATTTGACCAACATTTGGTTTGAAACATCCCAGCATTTTAGAAAAAAACATGACATTTGTCAAGAACAGCTTTTCCCAAAACTCAAAATAATAATAATAATAATATGAATTGTTTATGATGAAATAATATGTGAGCTTGCTGAAATTTGTGAGTTTGCAGAACTTGTAGTGAGCGCATTTTATTTTATTTCCTCCAAATGCACATAATATTACTAATTTGAGTTTGGAGCACATGTATGCAGTAATTTTTATAGTGCTGATCCAGGATCTGTATGTTGCTCCGTATTAATATCTTTTGCACACACAGGATCTCTGAAGGCCAGATCAATACGTCAATGTCACTCTCATGTAGGGCAGAACTAATTGTTGACATGTTAACATCCAGGGTATTTGTAGAAAACAAGACAATTCGATATAATAATCCTTTGTTTTTAACATGTACCGCAGAATAAAAACTGAAGCGTCTGCTGCATTTTTATTTCGTGATTGAGATCTAATTGGGATTGAAAACTTTACTGTTATTAGCTTAGATTATTTTATATTCAGAAAAACAAAATGTTTCTTTGTGATTTTGGCTTACTTAATTTTTTTACCAAATCAAATCAGACAGTGCTAGTAAATAACTTAATTATAAATCAGAATTAAATTATTTAATTTAGTAATTGATTTATTTATGATACAATTGCTTGATATGACAAATAAAGGGGCGTACTATTTTTATATGTCTTTGTTGTCTTCATATGGGGTCTTGGGTTATTGACAATTTGACATGATCCAGGATCGTTTCGTTCTTCAAAACTGATCTGAGAGTCATAGCAACAGGTCTGGTAGCTCAAACCTGCTAGGGAGCAGGCTCATTTCATATAAACAGGATTAGCCTATAGATTATATACACTTGGGAAAAAAGTAGAATAGTTAAATAGTTAATAATTAATCATATTTAATATTATATAATTAATAATATTTATATTTACATACATATAAGTTTAAAAAATATATATAAAAATAACTTAGTAAATAAAAGTACAAAAACGGGGTGGTTCCCCCCAAGGGGATCAAACAGAACATTTATTAATATGGATTTTTTTAGATACAAATGTGCACTATTTAAAGGTACCGATCCAGCTTTACTACAATTTCTGTAAGATAATAGACATGCACAATATTCAACTGTTTTTTGTTTGTTTTTTCTAAAGAAATGATAATTTATGCAGTCATGCACGTTTTGACAGCTAATATGACGGATTTGATGTTTTGCAAAAGCTGCAGACACTTTTATCAATATCAAAATGCTTTTTTTGATGCAAAACTAATTTAAATTCCTTATGCCGATTAAGAAAGTAAAATAGGCCTAGGCTATAGTAAAGAAAAATCTGAGCTAAAATGTAAAAATAAATAAATTGATAAATACTCTTGACACGTGAAAGTGTAAAGCCTGCAGCCCACAACAGAAGTGGAAAGTTATATCATATTTACCAAACCGTTTCCTATGAATTTTATATAATTTTGCTTACATGGATATTTGAAAATAATCAGATGATGTCATTACGCTGCTGTGCCATCAGCCAATCGTTGCATTGCTGATCATGATTTCGAGGATCGATAGATCAGTCTTTCACAACACATGCACAGATCTCAGATCAGTTCATCCAGACATTTTAATCTGATTTGCGAACTTGTTTGAAGAACCAAATTAGCCAGAGATCAGTTATCAAGATTAAAAGATCCAGGATCTGCCAAATCATCTTAGATCATTTAAGTGAGGTACGAAGAACGGACCCCTGGTTGACATTACTACAATAATAACATTGTGGTTTAAAAATATATATATATATATATATATATATATATATATATATATATATATATATATATATATATATATATATATATATATATATATATATATATATATATATATATATATATATATATATATATATATATATATATATATATATATATATATATATATATATATATATATATATATATATGTACTCTGCCTTGTGTTTTAGGTATTCATTCAATTTCTTTTCAGATTAGTCCCTTTATTAATCTGGGGTCACCACAGCGGAATGAACAACCAACTTATCCAGCATATGTTTTACACAGCGGATGCCCTTCCAGCTGCAACCCATCACTGGGAAACACCCATACACACTCAATCATACACTATGGCCAATTTGGCTTACCCAATTCACCTACAGCACATGTGTTTTGGACTTGTGGTTGAAACCGGAGAACCTGGAGGAAACCCACGCCAACAAGGGAAGAACATGAAAATTCCACACAGAAATGCCAACTGACCCATTCGAAACTCGAACCAGCATCGCCCTGTTTTAGATATCATAACGTTAAAAAGGTGGTATTTACTGTAATTAAATTCTGCAAGACATGTTTTTTAAGCTAAATATTTGACAAATAAATAAATACATATTATAATATCATAATTAGAGTGTTCGTTAGGATGTCTAATTATTTATAAACTATTCCTATGATGTCTCTTCAAGGCCAAAATTGGAAAAATTGATTTTCTACACTAATGTTTTTTTTACATTAAAAAAAAAATTGTGCCTGAACAATGTCCCAACACAAATTGATTAGGTCAAAGTAACAACTTTAAGTGGACTGAACATAAAACAATTAAGTTGTCTGAAAAAAAAAACTCAAGAATTGATGTTTAAGTCCTATTTAAACGTTTGAAATACATTTTTGAGTACAGATTTGTGTTGAGTGAAACTTGACGAAAATCTAAATGGCTGATGAATTGATTTATTTGGGTCAACTGTGACATGGAGCACCATTTTGGCTCGGCTCCAGGCACAAACCACTTTTAAATGAAGTATTGACTATTAAAACACTGATGGAGCCACATTGACATGGAGCAGTGACCTTTATATGTCAGAAACAGCTGAAGAACACGTGTATAAATACATGAAATTAAATCTGCATCCTTTTTAAACCTTTCAACGACACAGAAAACAGTTGACTCAGAATATAGGAAAACTGCTTTTATGGCACAAAAATAAAACAATAACGCAGTCCTAATAAATAGCCAGTTAGATCATTAAAATTCAACGATTAAAGAAAGACGCAGATCCTGAATGTGACCCTGGATCACAAACAACACAGGCTAATTCTGAAAACGTAGCCCTATATACATTTCTGGAGAGCGCGAATTATGTAGCCAGAGATATGTATGGCTGCCTTTCATATTTAAAACGAATGTCACGGGCTGGTATTACGCCGTTTCTTTTCGTGCTTACCAGCTGACCGCTTACCTCCGTATGGACGGCTTTTTTGCGGTTACCAGTTTGTCCAGTGGCTCGTCGCGTACGTCAAGTATTTGAGACGCAGAGCTGAGTTGAGCATGACAACGGGGTTTAAGTCCAGCGAAGAACGGTTCCAGAAAGCAGGTATGACAAAAACAAAAGCCAAAAAATAAAACAAACAAACAAGTAAATAACAGGATGAAAATCTGATAAAATCTGAAAACGTGGTAAAAATCAGACGAGGGCTTTTCTTTTTCTGGATTTCTTTTGAAAACACTATTGGTTGGTTTTGGGAAGCGGGATGGGTGCATTGGTTGGTCAATCAGTCAGTCAGTAGACAGCGACCTCTGGTGGATTTACATGAGAACAGCAGACGCGAATGGCACTCGTGAGAGAAATTTAAGATCTGAAAAAGCATACACAGCGGCCTCTAGTGGATTCTCGAAAACAAAAACTGCAAAAAAAAAAAAAAAAAAACTTACCTCCTGGTATGTATTTGGCGCTCTCCAGAAATGTATACAGGGGAATGTAATCAGAATGAGCCTGGGTTGACCACAAAACTAAATGTTTTGAAAAAATTAAAATGTTAAGCTTTCCATATGGTTTGTTAGTATAATCAATAGACAATAGAGTACACGTGAAGAGTAACTCCTATAGTTTTAAATGGGCAAAAGTGTAACAGTCTCTATGGTGAACGAAGTCCCGCCTTCTAGTCCAATCAGTGATCGGTATGGACACTGTAGGATTCTTCAGGGAGGAGCTTGGACTAGACGTGGGTTTCTGCAAATTTTGTGTGATTCGAATGTTTAGAAATTTAACTAAAGAGACAGTCGTTGTTTAAATTTATTGGTAAATAGTCCCCATTCAAATAGAATACCAAGCATACTGCCTAAGAGGTGTTTCAAAGATGGCCGCTGAGTGAAATGACTTGCCTTAAAGGGAATTGATATAGTGCAATATTTAGCCAAAATACATCTATTTGAAAATCTGTTAATAAAAACAACAATTAAACAAATCTAAATACTAAGAAAATGACCTATAAAGTTGTTTAAATGAAGCTCTTAGCAATACATATTTTTAATTACAAATTGAGGTTTGATGTATTTATTGTGTGAAATTTTCAAAAATCTTCACTAAACATGATCTTTACTTTATCCTAATGATTTTAAAAGAAAAATCCATCATTTACCTGGACAGTACCTTGTATAAAGAGTCCACAGTGGTTTATTAATGGTACATATTAATACCCAACTGTACCTAAAACAAACCTATGGTACTAATTATGGTACTAATATCAATATAGGCTCATTTATGTACCCCTTTATACATTTCTGGAGATAATGCAGACAGATGTACGTATGGCGGCATTTCATCTTTAAAACGAACGCTACGAGGCGGTTTGATGCCGTTCCTTTTCGCGCTTAGAAGCTGACCGCTTACTTCCATATGGACGGCTTTTCTGCTGTTACCAGTTTGCTCGTAGTATACGTTGGCGGATTTGACATGCAGAGTGGAGTTGACCATGATGATGAGGTTTGGTTCTGGGGAAGAACGGTTCCAGAAAGCAGGTAAGACAAAAACAAAACGCTGGTCAGTCTGTGCTTTTTAAAACACTATTGGTTGGGCTTAGGGAATGGCACTCGCGAGAGAAATTTGAGATCTCAAAAAGCGTGAACAGCAACCCCTGCTGGATTCGCAAAAAACCAAAACTGCAAATAAACGTAGCTCCTGGGACGTATTTGGCGCTCTCTAGAAATCTATATGGGGGTACGTAATCAGAATGAACCTGTGTTGACTAATATGGACCCTTCAGGTACAAATATCTTTCAAAAGGGAACTGTCCCAGTGACAGCTTCTGAACATCTATTTCTGAGATGCACTGTATTTTTGCACATTCCCGCTATTATATTCCTGGGGGTTTCGTAATCCAGGGTCACTAATTATATACTATTCTAAACAGGAATAAAAGCTATTGACCTTATTCTTCGATGCGGAAGTGCGCTCGTTTTTGCGATTGTTTTAGAACTTCCGACTCAACTGCCTATGGGAGAAATGACTAGGAATAATAAACGGCAGAAAACGGTCAAACTACTGGCTCTACACGCAAGTGTTTTCATGACTATACAGACAAAGTAGAATAATATAATAAGAAAATATCAGTTTGCAACATCAAGCTGTTTTTAACGTCTAAAAATGAATGGACATGAATGAGACCGGAAGTCTCGAGCCAAAAAGATTCCAATGGCTGCGCCCACTCATACGTGAAGAATAAGGTGAATAGGTCCCAGTCTTACACCACAGAAAACCAAAAATCAAATCGTAATTCTTTACAGTGTTATTTCATTACTTCTTATATTAAAAATGACCAATCATTCTGAATGCTTAGGCTAATTTGAACTTTAAACTGAACCTAAAATCCTCAATGATAAAACAGACAGAGAATTTTCATTTAACTGTTAAAAGAGACTTAGAGGAAAAGACTGAGGTTTTTACATCCACAAATGAAAATGAGTAGGCACAGGTTTATTTAGTATGGACAACACAGATTCTTATTCATTCAAGATGAAGGGTGTACTCTAACAGGACAGTAAATGGTTATAAACATTGTCATAAATCCTACACAGCGTCAGCTATGATCAAAGTAAATTAAACCTGAAACAGCAGCTATCATTTAAATGGTGAATATCTAAATTAAACAAATATCGTGTCTGTTTACTGTAAAATAAAAGAAAAGAAAGTTGACTAAGCTGAAAATTGTAATGCAACTTGGTGCAGAGCTTGGGTTATAAGTGGAGTCAACTCAAAACAAACGCTGTGCAGCAATTTGCCTTACAATTTTAAGTTGAGTGAACTTTTATTTTGTTTTTACAGTGTTTAGTGTTACGGCTTGCATAACAATAAAACTCTTTCAACTGCAGCCTTTGAATAGAATTCAGAAAAACAAAATAATAATGCCATTATCTAGAGAGATCTGCAGGGTTCAAAAGGTCAGTTTATGCATTAAAACAACAACAAAAAAAGAGACAAATCATAAAGGATTATCTGTCGTAATAACCCACCAATCATATTTTAAATCACCAGGCTATAAATGTAAATCCTGTAAGAACAGTATTATTTCATCACTTGAAGATGTTGATCAATAAAGGGGTTAACAACAAATGACATTAAAGTAGTTCGTTTTCAAAGACAATTATTCAGAATCCACCATGATATCCGAGTGGCCTCTGCGTGTATAAATAAAAGGACAGTATCGGTTTACAAACTGGCGATGTGTCCGCATTGCACATAAACGGTGACCAGGGAAGAACCACCAACTTATAATTCACCCAAAAACGCAAGTTCACTATTTGCTTTGACTGTTTACTCACCCTCATGTCGAGTTTCTGAATAACAAATGGAGAAATTTGCCAAATAAGACAACTAACAGTATCCATATGCTGACCGAACTCTCAAAAGGACGATAAGAAATGATTAAAATGATAATAAAATAAAAAATAAACATTAAACTTGTGTTGTGCTGTATCTCCTTTGAGGCCATACAGCAGCTCTGAGCGAGAAACACACAGAATTTAAAGAGAAAGTTCACCCAAAACTGATATTTTTAACAAAAGCCAAAACATTTCTGACCCTCTACAATATTCACGCTTCAAAAAGATCATAAACGTAATCAAATTAAGAAGTTTATATCTTACAAAACCACTTTATATGAATTTAATAATGCTTTTATCTACATTTGAACATTAATCAATGCACGAACATGAAGCACATTGAAATATAAAACTCAACCATGCTTGCTTGACATGAGAGAACAAATCTCATTGGCTTTCAAGCATCAAGCAAGTACTGTCAAGCTTCTGTTTACCATATTTGATGTGCTCTGTGTATGTGTTCAGCGATGTCTATGTTTATTATTAAAGCCTTAATTAAATTGATCATATAAAGCGAGTGTGGATCACTTTTATGATGTTTTAATGTGTGAAGGTTTTGAGATTAGCAAAATAAAAATCGTTGTTTATGTTCAAAGAATAACCCAAGCGTGCGTGATGGGAGATTTTTCTTTTTTCAGGGCCTGAACCATCCCTTTAAATAAGTCACTGCTCTGAAATCACATTTGCGCTTAAATTAGTTCCATATATCCAGGCTTAACCCATTTGAGATATAATTAATTATGAGATATATCTATATCTTGTACACTGTAAAAAGCATGTTGCCTTAAAAGTAACAAGTGAAATGTTTAGACGCAAAAACCTCAATGCCGTCTGAAATTTCCATTGAAAACGAACATTTTTCTAAGCCTCCTTTGTTTATGTTGAGTTATTTTACTTTAAAGACAATAAAATGACTTATTCATTGCCATAAAAGTGATATTAGTGAACCTACACACAGGAGCTTGATGAAAACGCTCACGTTAGAAGAAAATCTCAGATGGCATTTAGAGGTTTTTGCATCTAAACTCTTCAAGTAGACTTTACATAAAGTCTATGGTTATGATGATTTAATTTTAATGGGGTTACTCACAATTTTTACAGTGTAGTGTTTTGAATGTCTCCCTATTGAAAGACATCTAATCAGCTCATCGGTAGAAAATAATAATGAAAAAAAAGTATTGTCATATGGACTACTGCCAAACATTTTAGTACATTTCTTTTTGTGTACTAAAGCTAGTAAAAGAGTAAAAAATATATATATATACGGGTTTGGAAATATTTTAAGGGTGAGTAAATGATTTGTTTTTTATTTATGCATGTATAGATGGACTACTTTAAAGGGTCAGTTCACCCAAAGAAATTAAAATTTTGTCATCATTTACTCACAATCAACTTATTCCTCAGTTTTTTTCTTCTGTTCACCACAAAAAGACGATATTTCTTAAGAAATGAGACCACTGACTTCCACAAAATTAGTTTTTCCGACTTTAGAAAGTCAATAGTTACAGCTTTCTTCAAAATATCTTCTCTTGTGTTCGACAGAAGTAAGAGACTCAACAGTTTGGAAACACTTTAGTTTGATATTTATTGAAGAATGCTAGCACAATTGACTTTCATAGATTATTTTGTTCCTACACTTGATGTCAATGGCAGCTTTTTTCCAGCATTCTTCCAATATATGGTGTTCAACAGAATAAAAAACTCCTTCAAACCCCCTTTAGACTAAGTAAACAGTGAGTAAATGTCTATTTCTTGGGTGAACTACCCCTTTAATGTAACATAACAACAACAAAAATGCTATAAATGTAAATCCTGTAAGAACAGTATTATTCCATCACTTGAAGATGTTGATCAATAAACGGGTTAAAAATGAATGACATTAAAGAAATTACAATTATTCAGAATCTACCATGATTTCTAAGAGGCCTCTGCGAGTATAAACATAATGACAGTATTGGTTTAACAACTGGTGATGTGTCCGTATTGCGCATAAACGGTGACCAAGGAAGAACCACCGACTTACATTTACAGATTAAAATATTCAAATTCTGTCATCATTTACACACAATCAACTTATTCCTGAGTTTTTGTCTTCTGTTCACCACAAAAAGACGATATTTCTTAAGAAATGAGACCAATGACTTCCACAGTATTAGTTTTTCCGACTTTGGAAGTCAATAGTTACAGCTTTCTTCCAAATATCTTCTCTTGTGTTCGACAGAAGTAAGACACTCAACAATTTGGAAACACTTTAGTTTGATATATTGAAGAATGCAAGCACAATTGACTTTCATAGATTATTTTGTTCCTACACTTGATGTCAATAGCAGCTTCTTTTCCCAGCATTCTTCCAAAAAAAAAAAAAAAAAAAAAAAAAAATTATATATATATATATATATATATATATATTGTGTTCAACAGAATTAAAAAAACTCCCTAAAGATCCCATTTTGGGTGAGTAAACAGTGAGCAAATGTACATTTCTTGGGTGAACTACCCCTTTAATGAACTTCACATAGCATTTATGCTCTAGGGCAGTGTTTCCCAACCCTGTTCCTGAAGGCACACCAACAGTACATGTTTTGGATGTCTCCCTTATCTGAACCATTTATTTCAGGTTTTCAAGTCTCTTCTAATGTTCTGATCATTTAATTCAGGTGTATTTGAATAGGGAGAGATTGAAAATGTGTACTGTAGGTGTGCCTTCAGGAACAGTGTTGGGAAACACAGCTCTAGGGAACAAATCAAACTCAGTTCCTAGGAGGGCCGCAGCTCTGCACTAATTAGGGTTGGAACTAATCTAACACACCCGCGTAAACTAATTGAGTCCTTTAGGCTTGTTTCAAACCTCCAGGTATGTTGAAGCAGGGTTGGAACTAAACTGTGCAGGGTTGCGGCTCTCCAGGAACTGAGTTTGACACCACTGTTCTAGGGGAAAACAATAATAATATAAACCACACACTGAAAAAAATGATTCCTTGGATTTGACTCTATTTTTTTTATGTATGTGCTTGCAAACGATTTATATGGGCTGAATTTAATCAAACAAATCAAGTTGAACATTACTTAATTTAATTTAAAGTTCAGCCCATATAAATTATTTGGAAACACTTACCTAAAGTAAATAATTGAGTAAATCCAGTGAGTCATTTCTTTCAGTGCATCAATCTTGTGTGATTAAAAGGCGTCAGAATATGTTGTAGTGTTGATCGCACTAGCTAGAAGCAGGATGGATGTGCGTGTGTGTATCAGAAAGCCTGGAATGTGTCTTAAATCAAGGCTGCAAAACCTCAAAAACAAACTAAAGAGCACTGAAAAAAATTATTTATGCTAAATTGCTGCAAATAATTTATATGGGCTGAATTTAAACAAACAAATTAAGTTTAGTATTGTTCAAATTCAGCCCAAATAAAATGTCTGCAACCACTTACCTTAAAAAAAAAAATTAGTAAATCCAACTAATCATTTTTTTCAGTGTGCTTTTCGCTCAAACTCGTACGGCGGCGCCTCCAATCAGCTCTGTGCTGTCGCTATCTGAGGTGTGACGTTCCTCCTCATCCTCACTACCTTCATCATCCGAGTCCTCTATGGGCGAGTAATACTCGTCGTTGGCCAGCAGGGGCGCGCCATGCTGCGGTGTGTGTGGCAGACACTGTGCTGCGGTTGTGACGGTGGCTGGCTCTGATGCAACTGTGGATGAATAAGAAGGAGGCGGGCTGGAGGAGGCCGGAGAGCCGGGATTGGACGGCCGGAGGAGAGGAGTGCGCTCGTCTTCCTCTTCAGCCTCGTGAGGTCCTGCCTCTTCGTCTGAATCTGAAGACTCTGAGTATTCTGGGTTGGGACGAGTCACGCGCTGCTTGCACACCGGGCAGGTTTTCTTGGTCTGGGTGAGCCAGGGGTCCACACACCTGGAGTGGTAGGCTGAACAAGGGGAGTTAAAATGATGTTGTGTTACTCTGTTTTGCTCTATGGTGCTGTATGTACACTTTTACTCTTCTGGGACCGGTTGCACCAGCAGTGCGCAAGTTAAAACGTAACCTAGTTGTGACTTAAAGGGACACTATGTTACAACCATAGACTGTAAAATATATTTACGTAGTATCCGTGACGTCACCCACAGGTTTCTGAACACTGCAAAAGAAGCTACAAGTAGGCGCGGCCAACCGTCGGCATTTTGTTCGCGTGTCATCGCACCCACGGCGGGATACCAAACAAGGGCAAAGAGGCGGAGAGTGAGCGGAGCTACAGACACCTGCTGGCACTTTGCTTAGACCTGGCAGACAGACTTTACTTTGGGAGAAACGCTTGATACTTTATTACCTGCGACCCGTTTGTGTTCTGACCACATGTGCTTGGCTGTATACTATATCAATAAGTGTTTAGACTTTTAAAAACACTGTAGTAATACAGTGACCCACTAAGCAGTGCTCTTATGACGTTTTTCTACAGGAGAAAAACGTGAATTACTTCCAAACACTTCAAATATAGTGTGTGTTAGTAAATGCAAGACCATGAACTCCAGCATAACACTGTATGATAACGCTTCAGATGACTGATCTAGAGCCTACAGCTAATCAATCTGTCAGATTCTGGAGTGCTTTACGGATCTAAAGAAAAATATGAATGATAAATGATCTTAAATAAAGCAAATACATTTATAGAGATGGTGTACAAGTATATAACATTACTCACATGGGAATTGGAGGCCACGTGAATGGTTTGTGAGCACAATTAAGTGCACACAGCATGCCATATCATCTGATAATTGTAAGAAATAAGTCCAAAAGGCAGCTGACTGTGTAACACCACATAAAACAACACAAAAATAGGATGAATATGCCGAGATCAGTGGCTAATCTGCCGGATTCAGCTGAGGTGAAGTGACGGCGAGCAGCGAGACCTAGCTGTCACTCAAGTGGCCACGCCCTTAATTATGCAAACTTAATATAACCTAATATAAAGGAAATGGATGAGTTATAAAAAAATTCACCCTCCTCACAGTTGTCATGGGGGGTAAAAATAGCTATATGAACCAAAATCGTTCTTTGTACCAGGCTGTAAACACCTTTTTTTCCTGCTGTAAAGTTGGCCATTCTAACAGTGGGCTCAATTGCAATTTGCTCTATTATGGAGCCAGGACTAGCGGAATTTTGATGAATTGCAGTTTCAGTTACTTCCGTATTGGCCTTCTGAGGGAGAGCGGGAGGTTGCCGCTTGGTTACAACTTATGCACTACTAAATATTACGCTTAATAAATTCAATTCAATTCACCTTTATTTGTATAGCGCTTTTACAATGTAGATTGTGTCAAAGCAGCTTCACATAAAAGATCAAAGTAGACATGATTATTTAAATGATGTGCGCGCTTTCGGTTTCATTTTACTGCTAAGTGCAGTTAATACTTCCCACACCGCTCCCAAACGATCACTCTGTGCTACAAGCTGAATGTTATTTACAACTTTATTTCCCGTTATTCACAGCCTAAGCAGGCTCTGTTAACTAAAGTAGACGCGCGCGCGTCTATCATTAAGTAGGGTGCGCGCCAGCCCTCTCTGTAGTAACAGCTCACGGTCAATATATCATTACATGAAGATAGAAATGACATTTTTGAGTGAATTATACCTTATAAATACAGTATGTGACTCTTTCAACACCATTTGGAGGTGTCCATCACGCTAAGCAACGTATGTAAATCAAGGTGAAGACTTATGCAGCCGCATTTGCTTCTCCCCTGAACTTGAAAATATGATTGGCAGAATCGTAGAAATGCTGGATTAAGATCGTCTAGGGCAGTGTTTCCCAACCCTGTTCCTGAAGGCACACCAACAGTACACATTTTCAACCTCTCCCTAATCAAACACACCTGAATCAACTTATCATTACATCAGTAGAGACTCCAACACCTGAAGTTAATGGGTCAGAAAAGGGAGGCATCCAAAATATGTACTGTTGGTGTGCCTCCAGGAACAGGGTTGGGAAACACTGGTCTAGGGGGTCAAATCGAGATCGCGATCTTTTTTCGAATAATCATGCAGCTCTAATAGACCTTTTAAAAGTACTCAAGAGTAGTGAGTATTACGCTGTAAAAAGCTGATGCGTTTACATGTCATTTGTGGATGTGTGTAAACGTAATATTCTGTAGTGCGTTTATGTAATGTAAATGTAACGCTACGTAAAAGAGATGACAGCAAGATTAGTTTGAACTGAGCAGCTCGAGATATAATGAAGAATGATCTCCCTCTACTCACAGCCTCATTTTCCTCCCAAATCTCCTCTTTTTTCGGTTTCTGAAAGAGTTTTTCAACAAGTGTTTCGAGTTAATTGCATCCATTAATTAAAATGAGAATTTCTTCATGACGGAGTTCTTCTCCCTGCGCTTTTCTCTTTTATGTGTAGGATATACAATGTTTAATGCTTTGATAACTTCATGTGTATTTTGCGTGCATTCACGGCTCGAGATGCAGGTATGTGCGTCTGGTATAGCGACTGACTGTAATGCACTATAAAAATGTCATTTATCATAATCATTTTGATAGGAGAGATATATATATAGATGCAGAATTTTAAAGCAGTTTAACGATTTAAATGCTTTTTAATGGATATTACATCATTCAGTGTTATTACACATGACTTTACGGAGAGTTTACGACCTACTTACTATGCTTTGCCTTAAGAACATGTGGTGCAACCGAAGTAAGAACTAATTTATTTATAAACTAGCTAGTGGTTACGAAGCCTCTAGTGTGGACTTTACATTCCAGTTGAAGTAAAAACTTGCAGGTGCAACCGTACCCAGGAGCATAAAAATGCCATGTTTGCAGATATTTAAGAATCATGCCAAGTGAACATACAGTTGAAGTCAGAATTATTAGCCACCCTGAATTATCCGCTCTGTATATTTTTTTTCTAATTTCTGTTTAATAGAGAGATTATCACATTTCTAAACATAACAGTTTTAATAACTCATTTCTAATAACTGATTTCTTTTATCTTTGCCATGATGACAGTGCATGTTATTATATATTTTTCAAGATACTAGTATTCAGCTTAAAGTGACATTTAAAGGCTCAATATGGTTAATTTGGTTATCTAGGCAAGTTAGGTTAATTAGGCAAGTCACCATATATTGATCATTTCTTCTGTAGACTATCTGAAGAAAAACATTAAACCTTAAAATGTTTTTGGTTTTTTAAATAAAAACTACTTTATTTCCTATGATGTTTTTTCTTCTGGAGAAAGTCTTATTTGTTTTTTATTTCGGCAAGAATACTGTAATTTCCTTGCTCTGATGAACATTATTTGAGAAATATTTGAAAAAGAAACCGGAAGGTGAATAATTCTGACTTCAACTGTACTTGTGTATCTAAAAAAGCGATGCACAAATGTGTGTTCTGTATCAGAATGTGTTTGTTTCGGTCTCTATAACCAGCCCACTGCCAGTTTAACCAACTATATTTTAGGGTGCACAGGTGGAAAACACAGCGTATTTCTTTTCAGTCATGAAGGCTAAAAATGTGACCTCTGACAGAGAGTAGTAGTCCCAAAAATGAGACGCAGTTTCATACAATCCACACAAGAGGCACAAGAGGCTTTTTAAACAACAAACAGTAAATAATACAAATATTACAAATGTAAACATTAGATTGTTGTTGTCAATCTGGCAACCAGCGTGTGCATCGAGTCATTTTCAGAGTGAAAAAAACCCTCTCAGATATTTTGAATTTGGACTGCAACGCTTCAGTCACGTGAAAAAGTAAGGACACACTATTGAATTATATGGTTTTCTGCATTAGGACATAATAAAAAAACAACAACTATATTGCAGGTCTTAAAATTTGGAAGATAAAACCTCAGATGAACGTCACATGACATCTCACAGCCATACTTAGGACATCCTATGATGCCCGAAGATACATTTTTAGCAGTAATTATTTAAATAAATCACTTTCTGGATGAGCTTCTCAGCCTCTCAGATAATTCTGGAGGATTTTCTGGAGTATTTCAGTCAGGATGAGCTCCTGAGACTGTTTCATCTGGACATTGTTTTTTTTCTTCAGTTGTTGTGTTGTAGATTTGCTGGGATCATCATCTTGTTTTACGATCCAGTTTTGACTCAGCTTTAGCTTTTATTGTCTTCACACACACCTGAAGTTCCAGACTAACACACTGATCAAACTTCTGTTTATCATCAGTTCAGGTATTTGATTAGCCTGACTTATTTTTAAAAAACGCTGTACGTTGCTGTTCATCTGAAGTAATATTATTTCCAAATTTTAAGACAAGATAATTTGGAAATAGATTTTTGGAAAAGTATTTAGATAGTTTTGAAACCCCTGGCTTTCTTTATCATTTGAGTTACTGATTATTATTTGTCATATACATTGCTAATGTAAAGACAAGGTTATTGAGCAGCTCTTACCATGTGAACACGGCAGCACTCTCAGCTTATCTCCCTCTTCATACTCATCAAGGCAAATCGCACACACATCATACGAATCACCTGAGGAGAATATTGAGTCCATAATATATAAGATATCACATCGGAAACTGTCAGTAAAAAATTGCATGTCTTGAAATTCTAAGAGGAGATTACTGTGGTAAATGAAACCACTCTATAAATGCATTCTAGACTGCTTATGCCACATTTAAAGGAATAGTTCACCCCAAAATAAAAATGTTGTCATCAATTACTCACTCCTAACTTTGAGTTTGAGTTTCTTTTCTGTTGAACACATAAGAAGATCTATCTATCTATCTATCTATCTATCTATCTATCTATCTATCTATCTATCCATCTATCCATCTATCTACATCCATCCACCAACAAAACAATCTATCCATCCTTCTATCTATCTATCTATCTATCTATCTATCTATCTATCTATCTATCTATCTATCTATCTATCTATCTATCTATCTATCTATCTATCTATCTATCTATCTATCTATCTATCTATCTATCCATCCATCTATCTATCTATCTATCTATCTATCTATCTATCTATCTATCTATCTATCTATCTATCTATCTATCTATCTATCTATCTATCCATCTATCCATCTATCTATCCATCTATCCATCTATCTAAAATATTCTGTATTCAGTTCGTTTTCTGTCAAATCATACAAGGAACATTCAAGGAACATGATTCAAAAGTAGCATTGTACTGTCGAGGATATAGGTCCCGCACATATAAGCATATAAATAATACTAATATTTATTTATTTTATTTGTGTTTTAGGGCAACATGGTGGCACAGTGGGTGGCGCTGTCGCCTCCCTGCAGGAAGGTCGCTGGTTCGAGTCCCAGCTGGGTCAGTTGGCATTTTTTTGTGGAGTTTGCATGTTCTCCCAGTGTTGGTGTGGGTTTCCTCCGGGTGCACCGGTTTCCCCCACAGTACAAACACATGCGCTATAGGTGAATTGGGTAAGCTAAATTGTCTGTAGTGTCTGTGTGTATGTCCTGGTTCCCCAGGTTGGGGGTTGAGCATTGAGTTAACAACCCACCTCATAAAAACTAGATGTTACGAAACGCTAATATGGTGCGGCTAAAATATCAACTTCGATATAAATGGCCCTGGGAGTAAGTATTTGTGTTTTAATGCCACATCAGCAGCATTGGTTATATTTCTGGCAAGACCTTTACTAAATATACAGTCTATAACAAGCAACCATACATGGTTTCTTAATAAACATTCATTGTACAAAAAAACAACAACATACAAATAACAACACTGAAAGAGTCATATACAATCTTTTAGTTTTATTACTAATACATATTTTAAAATCCCTCCAGAAGACGCCTTTTTAAACATTTCCCTTAAAATATTTCCTGATTAAAGATGTTCTCTATTATCATTTAAAACAAAAATACACATTCTATTAAATATATATATATATATATAAAAAATACTAATAACCAGTAAGATAAAGATAAAACAAATAAATAAATAAATAAAAGCATTACAGTGTCTTTTGAAGGTAAATAAATATATAATAATACACAGGGTTAGTATGCGTGATCATATTCCCAATTGGTCTAGTATAGGTTTCCAAGTTTTTCTTATTATTTATATTTAATCGCAATCTCTCTATTTAGATTGTACTTAGCAGTTCTTTAAGCCATTCCTTAAATGTTGGTGCCATATCTTTTTTCTATAGCTGTAAAATAATTTCTTTAGAATTTTTGCAAGAGCCATGTTAAGGAAGATATTTTGAAGAATGTTGGAAACTGGTAACCATTGACTTCCATAGTATTTTTTGATCAAGTTTTCCAACATTTTTCAGTATGTTTTTTTATTGTATTAAACAGAACAACAACGACAACAACAGCAACAACGAAGACGACGACAACAACAACAATGACGACAACAACCTCAAACAGGTTTGGCACAAGTCAAGGGCGAGTAAATGATGATGACTTTTCATTTTTGTGTGAACTATCCCTTTAACAAGAACAATCCAGTGATTAATTCTCTCATCCTCACCTTTATTAAACTTGTGAATGGGGATTTTCTTCAGCTGTTCCTTGGAGAGTCTGTTTTTACGAAGTCTCTTTCGGTGTTGTACACATCGCACAATCTGGACCAATCAGAATAGAGAACATACATCATCACCGACCATAATAAACGTACCACTGTCAGTTCCAAATCCTACACATTTGTCAAGCTAAACCATATTTATTGTAAACTTCTGATGTAACAGCTACTTCAGACTGTTGAAAGCATTCTCTTTATATATCTGTAGATCTTTATAAAGCATTCTCTTTACTTATCTGTGGATTTAGATACTTCTGAGTCCATTGTAAAGCTTAAAATCCACATTATATAAAAAAGAACACATAAATCATCCATTAGACTAACAAAGGTTTCATTCTGTGGAATAAATAAATAAATAAATAAATAAATAAATAAATAAATAAATAAATAATTAGGAAAGGTTGCTTTTTTGATGCGAATACATACAGTTGAGGGCAAAATTATCAGCCCTGCTGTGAAATTTGTATTCTTTTTCAGATATTTCTTAAGGAATGTTTAATGAAGAAAAGACATTTTCACAGTATTTCCTACTATATTTAAGTCTTATTTTATTTATTTTGGCAGAATAAAAGCAGTTTTTAATATTTATAGTATTTATATAATATTATTATATAATTTATATTTATAATATTGACAGTTTTATTAGCTCTTAAGAAATTATGTTTTTTTTTTCCAGTTGGCTACAGAACAAACCACTGTTATATATTATATATAATAAATATAGCATATTATATACTATAAATAACAGTTGAGCTAATAACTCTGACTTCAACTGTATTATCATATTATTGTTATCTATAGCTATGTTTCCACATGTTTCCGAATGAACTTTATGCGCATAACTGGATTATCGCATAAAAGACGTGCGAATAAAGCAGCGTTTCCATCCAACCAGTCAAAGCGAACAAAATCGTCACTTCCTGATCAACTGGCACCAAATATCAACAGTAAAAACTGAATTTATTGCGTTAGGAGAAGCTGCAATAATCTTTTCTTCATCTAATAAATGACTTGTGCCTCAGAAGGCAATCCTGACACGCAGTGAACACCCGGTGGCATTTGAAGGTGTCAGACGCGGCAGCTCAGACATCTGAATGTTCTAGACATTTGAAACTTTATGCATGACTCTTTCATAAAATCACATTTAAAGGGTTTATAATGGCAGCACTGACCATTATGATGACCATGACAATGATGATCATGCAGACGACTCCAGTGAAGGGGATGAGATAGTAGGACAGAGGGAAGGAGAACTCAGGCTTCAGAACCACATACGCCCTGCAGGGAGGTGGGTCAGCAAGTTATAAACACACACAAAAAAACCTGACCTGCCTTTTATTTTCTTTCTGGGATCCACAAGAGCAAATAATTAAACAAAAGAAAAGCCCTTTTTACTGAAATTAATCTTATACTTTAAAGCATGCAAATGAATGGCAACTTTGACAATATGAAATCATAGTTTTGGTTCTTTTATGTTTTCAGCTAACTATATACTGTAATTACCACACATTTGTGGTTGTCATTTAAATCAATTTGATTCCTTACTAAAATAATAATACAAACATGATAAAAAAAGGTCAAATTATTATCATTATTACATTTATACGACAAAATTGTAACGATAAAAATAATTTTGTCCAAACACCTGCTTCTGTTTACATACACTGAGGGTAAAAAATAGTGGTGGGCCGTTATCGACATTAACGTGCTGCGTTAACGCGAGACTTTTATATGTAGCCGTTAATCTATTCTCAAAGTTGGTTGGGAGCTGGGTCTATTAAACGCAAGCTATGATGACTTTCACCTTGATATTTTTGATTGGATGTATACCTGACCGGTGAGCCGTCTGACAAAAAAGTGCCCTTCTGAATCAAATCAGCAGATGCCCTTCTGGATCTTTCACTTACTTCGAAGCACTACTGACTGCCCTTACATGGACATCTGTAATCTAGTTATTTGCCTTAATAGACAATAATATAATTAAGGTGTTTACGTGAAGTGTTTTTATGTAAGAGTTTCCTGTAGTTTTGGGTGACTTTAACTGCAGTTCGGCAGTTTTACATTCACTCATGAACATTTCATTCATGCCCCCATGACAAACTGGGATATTAGATGCAAATAAGGAGTAAGGACTGGTGAGTGTGTTATGGAATTTAATAACGCATAGCGAATAGAAAAAAAAAAAACTTCTGCATTTCGCGATGTGTTAGCACTCCTTTACTGACAGTGTGGATCTTGTCGGAAAATATGGCTAAAAGTCCTACATGACAGTAATAGTTTGATTGCGGTGTTTACTTCAATAATGCCACTAATATATGCATATTCCACGTCTTAATTCCATTTCTGTTTCATTCAGTTATGACTTTAGTCAGATTAAGGTAAAAAAAAAAAAATTAAATAATAATAATAATAATAATTCGCTGTTTGGAGCTTATGTAGGCCTCCAGTTCTAAATTCATGTTTAACTAAATAAACAGTTAGTAAACACAGGTACATCTTATTGAACATCATTTATTTTCATCACCAATTATCATAGTAGAACAGTTTCTCAAGCAGTTTGTGATTCATTTTACAAACAGGAGATGAACCCCTGGTCTGATGCGCCACCTGGCTTGAGAAACCCGTTCTCAAAGACTTACTTTTAGCCATTATATTACATATATTACATTGGGTGGAATATTACATATTCTGAATGCCTTCGGCAGAATTCAAATGAGCCATTTTAATCTAGATTAATTCCAAGATTACAGTGAGAATAATCTAGATTAATCTAGATATGCCCACCTATATTAAAAAATTATATTTGTAAGTAAGTGTTTCTGGATTTTTTTTTCTTTGAATTCAGCATTTATTTGATCAAAAACACAGTAAAACATCACTAAATCAGCATATTTCAAAACTATCATGTGATAAGACTAGTGTTTGTTTGCTTGATTATGTTTAACGCCATGCCAGTTTCTGTGCCACATTCATGGCGAGAAATACATAAAATAAACAGAAAAAACAGATATAAAAAGCGTTCACAATTAAATTTTGGCGATAGAACTAGTGTGATGATCACGATATTCACAAAATTACAATATTAGTTTTTGATCTATTTATAACTTAGCTTTGTTTAGTTTAAAAGCATGATAAAACCTGGATTATTTCAAACTTTTGACTGCCGGTGCATCTACAGTGCATTCTATTCAGTGTTTAATGTGTGAATAACCGGTATTATTCTCACCCTTTCTCAGGTATGATAAATTTGTGCAATATCTGAGAGGCGTAGAAGCTTGTAAACACAGAAGGAATTGTAATCTCCTCTGCGATGGTCTCTGAAAAGGAAAACAAATGGACAGCAGATTGAAAGAAAGATAAAGCATGATCCTTGCAAACACAGTTGAGGGCAAAATTATTAGCGCTCCTGTGAATTTTTTCTTTTTCAAATATTCCCCAAATGATGTTTAACAGAGCAAAGAATTTTTCACAGTGTTTCCTATAATATTTTTTCTTCTGGAGAAAGTCTTATTTGTTTAATTTCGGCTAGAATAAAAGCAGTTTTTAATTTTTTAAAAAACATTTTGTGGTTAATATTAGTAGCCCCCTTAAGTAATTTTTTTTTCGATAGTCTAAAGAACAAACCATCATCATCATACAATGATTTGCCGAATTACTCTAACTTGCATAATTAACCAATTTACGCCGTTAAATGTCACTTTAAGCTGCAAACTAGCATCTTAAAAAATGTTTTCATAGCAAAGATAAAATAAATCAGTTATTAGAAATAAATTAATCAAACGATTATGTTTAGAAATGTGAAGAAATTAGGGGAAAAAAATAATACTGACTTCAACTGTACATGAAACACCTGTAATTCAGTATATTCATCACTTATTCAGTTTTTTTTTAGTGTGCATAATTTGATTGTTTCAGCCATCAATAAGAGTGTACTCAAAATAGCCTTTTTAAATATTACAAACAAGAAAGTGCACAGATTTTGCTGGCTTACTCGTGATTACCATTGTAAACGAATGAGAACAAATCACTGGCACTACTCTTCCTACACTTCAAGAACTGTACTCTTCCAGAGTGAGTAAAAGGGCTCGCAAAATCACTCTGGATGCCTCGCACCCAGCACACTACCTGTTCGAACTGTTACCGTCTGGTCGGCGCTTCAGAGCACCAAGCACAAAAACAGCCAGACACAGGAAAAGTTTCTTTCCTCAGGCTGTCTACCTTATGAACAGTTAAATATTCCCCTACTGTGCAATAAATATATGCAATACTTTCTCATACGCACTTGTACACAGCACCTTATATCAATATACAATGTAATACCTTCTCCATTCGTATTTGTACACAACACCTTATAACCTGTATATTTATAACAATCTGTACACACAATTCAACATCCAGATTTTTTGACTAACTGCATCTGTTTAATGCTTATCGTCTCTTTTATTTTTCATATTTATTTATTTTGTGTTGGTCACTTGTCACTTTATGTACACTGGAAGCTTCTGTAGCCAAAACAAATACCTTGTGTGTGTGTGTGAAGCACACTTGGCATCAAAACTGATTCTGATTCTGATTCTAAAACAAACGTTAACATATACACACACATTTATTACTGACACAAGAGTCAATTTAATCAAAAATAATGTGGAAATCTCACCATTGCTGTAGCCCATATTGAGTAGTGAATTGGAGTACATGTTGTGCACTATGGCTGCGCTGAAACCAGCCTGCTGTGCATGATGCACCTAAAAAAAACAACAACACTGTTCACTGAATCTTCTATTCATTATACACTAAAAATAGAGCCATTTACGTGTGTTTTTATTTTTAAAAAAGCAACAAAATTAGCAATAAAATAGCATTCTAGAATGAAAGCGCTCCTCGTCCAGACTGCTGTTTTTATTGCATTTCAGAGTAACAATCTTTGTCCACATTATACACCCTAAAACTCATGACACACGTCAAAATAAAAATGAGAAAAAAACTCTCCCTTTGTTTGTAGAGTGGTCCTGAAAAACCCCTTCCCTATACCCCTACACCTTCAAGCTAAAGAGAATTGGGACACCCCTACCCTGTCATTTGAATGTGTGAAATGAGGAGAAGGGGTAAGAGGAAGGACTATAGGGTAGAATTGGGGATTAGGCCTAAGAATTTTGTGCTCTTAATGAAATGCCTTGCCTCAGGGATACACTAAAGTCAACTTACTTAAAGAAACACTCAACTGTTTTTTGAAATAGGCTCATTTGACAGCTCTCCTAGAGTTTAACAGTTGAGTATTAGCATTTTTTAATCCATTCAGCCATTCCGCAGGTCTGAGTGTATTAAAGATGTTAAAGACTGGATGATTAACAAGTTTCTTTTCTTAAACTTAGACAAAATCGAATTATTACTCATTGGGCCTAAATCCTGTACACAGCAGATCTCACAACTCGTCCTGCAATTAGAGGGATACAAAGTTAGCGTTAGCTGTACTATAAAAGATCTGGGTGTCATATTAGACAGCAATTTAACTTTTGAAAATCATATAACCCATGTCACAAAAACTGCTTTCTTTCATCTGAGAAATATCGCTAAGTTACGAAATATGCTATCCATCACAGATGCAGAAGAGCTAGTCTATGCATTTATGACTTCTAGGCTGGATTACTGTAATGCTCTATTCACTGGTTGCCCAGCATCCTCTATTAACAAACTTCAGCTAGTACAAAATGCAGCTGCCAGAGTTCTTACCAGGTCTAGAAAATATGATCATACCACCCCAATTTTGATTGATTATACAATATTGCTTCTTACCTATAAAGCTTTAAATAATCTAGCTCCTGTTTATCTAACCAACCTTCTGTCTCGCTACAATCCAACTCGCTCTTTAAGATCTCAAAACTCAGGCCTGCTGGTAGTACCTAGAATGGCAAAGTCAAGCAAAGGAGGCCGAGTCTTCTCATTTATGGCTCCTTAACTCTGGAATAGCCTTTCTGATAATGTCCGAGGCTCAGACACACTCTCGCAGTTCAAAACTAGATTAAAAACCTTTCTTTTTAGTAAAGCATACATTTAATGCATCACATAACAGTATGACGTATAAATGTGCTCCACGCAGGTTTTTGCATCTCATTTCTTTACACTATGAACAGCAGCTATGCTAATTATTCTCTATTTCCACCTGAGGATACTCATCCCGAGGGCCTCAGAGATTATGCAGTGCCATTAATGCGATCCTAGACCTGCGTAGAGATGATCCCAAGTAGTTTATCAACGACAGGAGAGTCCTCACTACATTGCTGCATACCTCAGTGCACTAACTTGCTTTCATTCTTTCCCTGTTGATGGTGAAGTTCGTGCTCAGTGGTTACTCAAATTCTATTGGGATCACTTCAGTCCTACAAAAACTACTAGCCTGCAGAGTAAATTCTAAAGATAATTTTGTTTTGATACCTGGTGGACTAAGAAAACTTAAAAAAGGAGTTGTTCCTGGAGTTTTTGCGTGGAACAACTGTTCTCCTCCCACACCGAGAGCTTGGGATCATCAACCTAGATGATCCATACCAGTGACATCTCCGTCTGACTACGACATGAGCGAACCACAAATGGCACCTGATCATGTTTATATATCATGACTACATGTACACGTATATAAGTGTAAATATATATTTTGTAGGGCGTCATGGTGGCGCAGTGGGTAGCACAATTGCCTCACAGCAAGTAAGTCGCTGGTTCGAGCCTCAGCTGGGTTAGTTGGCATTTCTGTGTGGAGTTTGCATGTTCTCCCCGTGTTCACGTGGGTTTCCTCCGGGTGCTATGGTTTCCCCCACAGTCCAAACACATGCGCTATAGGTGAATTGAATAAGCTAAATTGTCCTTTGTGTATGTGTGAGTGTGTGTGTGTGAGAGAATGAGAGCGTATGGGTGTTTCCCAGTGGTGGGTTGCAGCTGGAAGGGCATCCGCTGCGTAAAACCTTTGCTGGATAAGTTGGCGGTTCATTCCGCTGTGGCGACCCCTGATTAATAAAGGCACTAAGCCGAAAAGAAAATGAATGAATGATATATTTTGTAAATACACTAAAGACGCATTGTATTTTATTAATAGGATGTACACTGCAGCATTGTGCTTTATAATTGAGTATCTGTGTATTCAAACGTATCTTGTGGTTAACAGGATAAAGAGAGACTGAGAGTTTGCCTAATTGTGTGTGTTATGCAGATATGTTGATTAATATCTAAGAAACACTAATGCTGTAGTGAATAATTATTATATTTCTATTTAAGGAAGATTATTTATTGTATTATTACTACTACATTACTATTATTTCTATTTACAATCTGTGATATTATACATCTCATATGCATGTATGTTGTAAGGTGTGAGTGTATATTGAGAGCTTGTGCTCTTGACTGCTATGTCTGTTGAGAGGAGAGATCGCCTAATTGTGCGTTGTGCAGGAGCGGAAAAAAAAAAACATCTCTGCATGACCGTATTTGTGTGGAGCTTCTTTTTAATAATAAAAATAATAATAACTATAACATAACGCAGAGAAATGACCGCTACAAAAAAGACATGATCCCAACGGAATTTGAGTAACCACAGAGCACGAACTTTAGCATCAAGAGGGAAAGAATGAAAGCAAGTTAGTGCACTGAGGTATGCAGCAATGCAGTGAGGATATCCTGTCGCTGATAAACTACTTTGTTTTTTTAATTAATTAATTAATTTTTTTTTAAACATGCTTATTTTTGATAACGAAAATGCCAAATCTTCACCTCTTGCTTCATAATTCTATACGACCGGAAGTAAACATGCATCTCGGAAGCTCACGGGTGCCAACTTGTGCAACTAGCCCATTAGCCCTTGTAAAACCCGCCTGTAATTTGCACCCTGCTTGAAGCTAAACTCTGGCCTTTCAGGAACAAGTTTGGAGACGCCTGCTTTAAGGACTTTCATGCAACGGGACCCAAATCACTATTAGAAAAGCCCAGCTGTGCAGAAATATTAACCTTGACATCGAAGTTACAGTCATAGCGTCGAATGAGGACGATGTATTTTGTAGTGCTGTTGGGATCGGCGGGTGTGGGAGAAGCTGGAGGAGGATCTATAGGTGTGCAGGCGTTCTGAGGACGGGCTTCAATCAGAACACCCTAAAAAAACAGAGAAAATTCAGTCACTCTCAGGCACTTCATTTCATGGACAAAAACTACAAATCCAACAGCACTGATTGGATTACCATGAGTCCATCTTTGGGCAGAGCGGAGCCAAAGAGAGCAGGCAGATCCTCAAACAGCATGGAGGTCATGTTACTGTAATGCTGCATGGACAGAAAAGAGCCCATTAGAAAGTGAATAAAGCCATTATAAAGCAATCAAACAAGCCATGCCATTACATTAATATTGATTGCTGAAAGGTGAAGTGTTTTGTGCAACCAAATACTCAACAAACGTACTGTAGCATATTATAAAGCTTAGTTATGTCTAGCCACTTTTGCTGTTTGTGACTACTACAAATTATGAATTGTGCGTCCGGTTTGGAGAACTCTCATTCAAAATAACTGAAATTCTCATCACACGTCGACAAAAGATCTTAAGCATTATTTTTAATCAGAAATAATATTTCTGAATTTCTGGTTAGGATAAACCTGACAAGTTGCAGAACTCTTGGGGATGTTTTATAGACTATTAGGCCGATATAACATTAGTTGATATAACGATAATATAATTAGGCCTTGATGTAGGTCTAATGATTTACTGTACAAACAATAGCTCTATTTTTTTTAATCTCCTATCCTATACAGCCCACACAGAATTTATATATACAGTTGAAGTCAGAATCATATAAATAAAATCACCAAGGCTGCATTTATTTAATCAAAAATACAGTACAATTTTTGAAATGTTATTGACTATAAAAACTGTTCAAAAGTAGTTTATAAATTAATCATTTATTCCAGTGATTTTAAAGATGAATTTTCAGCTTCATTACTCCAGTCTTCAGTCACACGATCCTTCAGAAATCACTTTATTATTATTAGTGGTAATAGTAATAAAAGCAATAATGACTGGAGTAATCATTTCATTTGAAACTACATACAATAAAAACTTAATAAATATTTTTTTAAAAAATTCATTTAATACATGCCATCTTGATGAACAGAACAATTTTCTTTAAAAACATAACATGGCTGGTGCAATAGCCTAGTGGTTAGTGCGCCGACATATGGTGCAGTAGCACATCAGGGCGCCCTGAGTTCGAATCCCGGCTCGAGGACTTTTCCTTACCCTACCCCCCCCCCCCCTCTCTCTCTCTCTGCAACTTCGCTTCCTGTCTCATTACTGTCTATCTAATATTGGCAAAAAAACAAAAATAAACCTTTTAAAAAAAAATAATAATAAAATAATAACAATGAAAAAAAAAAACGGTATAAATCACTACAGGTCAAAAGTTGAGGGAGTTTTTTTCATGTTTTTTTAAGAAAGTTATTTTGTTCATCAAGGCGGCATTTATTAAATTACCATTAATTTATTAAATTACCATTAATAATAATAATAATAATAATAACAATAATAATTAATATTAGAGTGATTTCTGAAGGATCATGTGACTGAAGACTGTAGTAATGAAGCTGAAAATTTATTTTTAAAATCACTAGAATAAATGAGCAAATTAAATGATAAACTACTTTTGAACAGTTATTATACAGTGCAATAACATTTCAATTTTAACATTTTTACTTTGCCTCAGCCTTGGTGAGCAGGAAAAGCTTATTTTAAAGCATTTAAAAATCCTACTGACCCCAAACTTTTGACCCGTAGTGTATGTATAAATTTATTTCTAAAAACACAGTTTAATATGTTTAAGAATTTTGGTTTATCAAGATACAGGCAACATTTAGTATGTTTGTGTTGAGTCATGTGACACTGGAATAACATTAAATGTGGCTAATTTAACAATTAAATAAATAATAATAATAATAATAATAAAGCATAATTGTATTAAGCTTGTTAAAATATATACACATTTATTTATTAAAACTGACCCGATTCTCCTCAGCTCTTTTATTGGATGATGCGGTTGTAGGACATTGCATCAAAGCAGTGATCATCCAAATTTAAAGTCCTGAATAGCCTATCAAACATGTTTAATATAATTCGAGAGGCTCTATTTTGTCCACAAAAAGATCATCATTTTAATATGTTTTTATTTGACATATTACTAATATATAAGCACAACAACAGCCTGTTCACATTCATTAGATATAATGGAAATTAAGCTTTTTAGTTTGCAAACTTAACATTTGGCTTGGAACCCTGGGCGTTCTGTTCTCTGTTTGCCATACTCCGTTCGCTCAGAGCTCTCATGTGTTTAGCTTAAAGGTACGAGTGACCTGATGCTGCCAGGAAAGACTCAAATACACACAATTCATAAGATTCATACATGAAAGAGGATTTGCACATTCTCATTCAGGATGAACTCGCAGAATTTTAGTTTGTACACTGTAATACGTTTGTAAATGGTGTTTTGCATTTCAACACGTATTTGATGAATTCATATTTGTATTTTATTTTGTGCAAGTTAATTATTTTTGTGAAATATTTATATATATATATATATATATATATATATATATATATATATATATATATATATATATATATATATATATATATATATATATATATATATATATTGCACTTATTCATTTGTTTTTCAGTTTTATGCATGCAAATTTGGCTATGCATGTGTACATTGTGTCTTTTTCATGAATTATTATTGAAATCCTTATGAAAGGACATATAAAACAGACACTTACAGCATATATATATGCCTGACCAGGAGAAGGCGCCAGAGTGCAGAAGAAGATGAGGAGGACTGATACAGCCAGCGGCGACCCCAAACACACCATCCTGAATTAGGCTGAGCCCTGATGAGGGGCGACCAACACCTGCATGCACACACAAACACCACACACACACACGCACGCACACGCACGCACGCACACACACACACACACACACACAAACCAACAAAAGAACACACAAACCAACAAAAGAACACACAAACAAACAAAAACACATGCAGACAAACAAACAGACACACACACACACACACACACACACACACACACACATACACACAAATGTACAAACAAACAAAAACAAATAAACACACACACAAATACACAATTAAACACACAAAAACAATTGAACACGCAAACACAAACAAACAAATAAAAATACAATAAAAAACAAACACACACACAAAACAAGTGAACACAAACAAACACACAAATCCACAAAAACAAATAAACAAAACAGACACACACGCACAAACACACAAAACAAATGAGCAAACAAACAAACACACAAAAATAAACAAATACACACACACACACACACGCACAGACACACAAAACAAATAAACAAAACGAACACACAAACAAATGAAAACAAACAAACACACAAATGCACAACACACACAAGCAAAAACACAAACAAAAACACAGACAAACACAAAATTACACACAAAAAAGTCAAATGAAAACAAACAAACAAAAACACAAACAAAACAGACACACACACAAATGCACAAATGAACAAAACAGACACACACACAAATGCACAAACAAACAAAACAGACACATACACAAATGCACAAACAAAAACAAATTAACAAAACAGATACACACACGCACAAACAAAAACAAACAAAAAACAAATGAACACGGACACACACAGACACACACACACGCACACACACACACACACACACACTTGTCAGTGTGACAAAAGAAACATAACAGATCCTATATATGGCAGTTCTTGTTCAAAGTAAATGATTCACCCTTTATAACTTTAAATAATATTTTGACTCTACAGATCTTAAGAAATCACATGTCGGCTCATTACGAAACACTTCTGCCTCAGGATGAACTCAACATTATGACAGCATTCATGCAGTTGTGTAAGTATCCCACTGACTGCTAGGAAATGGTTCATCTTTGACATTCCATCAAACCTAGAATTTTGACTGATTACATCTGAGGATCATATCACTGCAGAGACGCTGTAATGAGCTTAAAGTTCAACGCTGAAATGGAAAACGTATCGTATATTTTAGGAATCCAACAGATTATCAGACAAAATGTACAGCAGGAACCTTATTCAATCTCTTGGTTGTTTTTTTTTTTTAATGTGGGCATGAGCTAAAAAATGAACACGAGTTTGCCTTGCAGTTTATTATTCATTCATTCATTCATTTTCCTTTGGCTTAGTCACTTATTTATCAAGGGTTGCCACAGTGGAATGAACCGCCAACTATTCCGGCATATGTTTTACGCAGCGAGTGCTCTTCCACAGTTTATTATGAAAGTGCAAATTTAGGAACTAAATGGGTTTCAGTTTCATGTTTAATCAAAATGCAATGTCCTGTATTGTCTTAAAATGACAATGTCTTAATTTTGATTATTCCTATAAATAGCTATATTGATATACAGTGATCAGTATAACGGAGTACACCCCATTTTGAAAATGAATATTTTTATTCATTTCTCAGTGAATATAGGCAATGTATTTTGGTACATTAAAACAAACAGATTGATTAAACAGGTATATTTATTAAAAGAATATTTTAGTCACCAAACATATTTAGAAATTGAAAGATAATAAATTAAATTCAAGCAAATTATTGCAAAAATAAATTACAAACCTACAAAAATTTCAACAAAATTTTTCCTTTTTTTTTTTTTTGCTTCTCTTGATTTTTTCTCGTTTTTAAATTTGTATTTTATATATTTTTTATTTTAATATTTAAATTTGGGTGTAGTTTTTTAATTTGGACTGTTATCGCAAGTTATTTTGTTTGATAAGCTCCATATTTGGCTTCAGTACTGACTAATCTAATGTATATGCACAAATATCCATATTATGAATCTAAAAGATAGATTTGTGAGGGGTGTATGTATATATGCTGAGCACTCTATAAGCACAATAACAAAATCTATAAAAATGTATAAAAATTAAGATTAACACAAAATACATTTATTACAATTGTTAATTTATTAACATTTATTAAAAATGTTATTAAATTAAAACAATATATAAAAATTAAGATTAATACAAAATGCATTTACAAACTACTAATACTAAAATATATACTTTATAAATTTTAATGAATAAAAATATTAACTATTATATATTATTAATATTCCACAATAAATAAAATTATTATTTATTATTATTTAGCATTTGAACATTATTAGTAGCAGCATCCCTTCTTTTGGCCAAAAAAATACAGTCCTGCGAACACAACAAACCTGATATTTACGATAAGAATTTTATCGTAAATACCCCCCCCCCCCCCCCCCCCACATCAGCATCTGCATTTTTAATCAATACATTTATGCGAAAGAAAATGGATTTGGTTTTTAGTATGGGACTTGTATCCTCAGCTAATTGCACAAGTATATATCACACGCAGATCAATGATCTTAATATCTTAACATGAACACTTTCAGTCATTTTCAGAACTCCACTTATCTTTCCAATTAATAATTAACCCTGCCTGTAAAATGCAATGTGTACATTCATTTACTATACTGCTAGAAACCTGCATAAAGATAGCCACTATGTTAAGACTTGGGCTGCGTCTGAAATCGCATACTTCCCTACTATATAGTTAGTACATTAAAAACAGTATGAGAGCCAAGTAATACGTCTGAATTCATAGTATTGGAAAATCAGTAGGCAAAAAGTATCCAGATGACCTATTACTTCTGGCGAGATTCTGAAGATGCAGCCTAGATATCAAGTACAAGTTTCACCAACAGTTAATCAAGGGATAATAAATCTTGATTTCCAAATTAAAGTTGGTCCAATTCACCTTTTGGTAACACACTTTTAAAGTTGATGAGCAGTCTAAATTTTTAAGACTACACAAAACACTTACTATGCAACTTGGTCACTGCTTTAAGGAAGTGAAACCTAACCGACCACAAGAATTAACCAGTTCCTTAAGGGATAAATAAAGATAAAACATGTTTTAAGACTAGTTTCTCTAACCCAAACCCTTATGAGAAACACAACACATATCAAATTCCAGACCGTTCAACAAATGGGTTTAATTGATAAACACTTCTCGCAGTGTGTTGTTGCTGGTGAAATGGCAATGCTGCATTCATTTCAATGATATATTCACATATTAAAAAAAGAATCGACAGATAAGACGAGGTGTGTCAGAGTCATCAAACGTGTTTTTGTAGCTGGAATGAAAAGACGTCTTTCTAGATCTGCAAAAAGCCAGGTCAAACCATCTTGTTTTATGAATTGTTGATCGCTAAAAGCACTACATTTATCTACTGAATTCTGTTGTGTTCAGCGGTTTATTCAAGAAAGAATTTTAAAAAAAGATGCATAACCTTTTGAATGATTCTGCTACTGTAAACAGGCAGTTTGCTAATGTTGTCAGTGAATGCATATGGACCATATACCTGTATAAATGTCTAGTATTTAGTCGTTAATTAAGCGCACGCAGACAGTTAAAGTAGATCTATTTCAGTTACATGTCATTTCTTCCACATTGTTTTGCTGTCACATGTTTCAGATTTCATAATCGTGACAATTTGAAGTCTGAATTTCTTAATGCTTACAATGACAGGGTATTTCAAATGTAGTTTTACTATTTCAAAATAGCACAAGTAAGAAAAACATGGTACATTTTACTTGTTGACTCATGCCTTTAAGATCTAGTAGGATGTTTGGCTCATTGTTCAATACTGTGGTCAAAAAATAGATGATAAATGATTTGTTTCATTATCAACTTTCTCTTGTGTGTGTGTGTGTGTGTGTGTGTGTGTGTGTATATATAAATAAATGAAGGGCAAATGACGTGAATTGACACTACTTAATTGTCAGTATATAAAAGTCCTATATAAATACAAGGTTCTATTGGTTAAATGGATTGTTCACCGAAAGAATTAAAATGTACTCCTCCTCAACTGATTCCAAACCTTTATTTTTATTTTCTGATGAACACAAAATGAGATATTTTTAGAGAAAACTGAAATCTTTAACTACTAACTTCATTTGTAGGAAAAACAAATACTATGGATGGAACAAATACTATGGATTATTTTGTGTTTAAAAACAGATTAAAGAAAGACTAGCAGGTTTAAAACAAGTAATGGGTGAGTAAATGACAGAATTTTCAGTTTTGGGTGAATTATATTCCCTTTAATGTTATTTAATGCAGTATTTATTCATCTTTGTTAACGTTAGTAAAAAGAAAGACGTTCATTATTAGATCTTGTTAACTAACAGTGCATTATTAACTAATGTTAACAAGCATAACTTTGGATTTTAACAATGTTTTAGTACTTGTTGAATTATAATCAAATAATAATTTTATTACAATTTTTGTTAATTCTTAGTACATGTTTTTATGCAGCACATTCTGACTTTCTTCTTAATAATATCATTTCAACGTATCATTTGCCAATTCTAAATAGGGAACTAATTTCAAAGTACAACATTGCTCACAGTCAAATAAATAGTGCTAATGTTGTTTTGAAGTCAATATTTATTTAAATTAACGTGTTACAAGTTGTCACTATTAAAAAAATGCGAATATCAATTATCAATTAATATAAACTGTACAATTATTGTTAATTCTTAATACAGGTTAGTAAAATTTAGGAAATGTTGGTTTTATATTCGCACATTTTGAATTTCTTCTTGCAATTTCAGAAAAGTATTTCCTTGCAAATTCTAAATAGGGAAATCATATCAAAGTACAACATCATTCACAATCAATTAAATAGTGTTAAAGGCTGTTCGGAGGTCAGTAATATGTATTTAGAACACAAAAAAATATATTTTCAAAGAAAACTGAAATCTTTAACCATTGACTTCCCTTGTAGGAAAAACAAATACTATGGGTGGAACTCAATGGTTTCAGTTTTCTTCAAACTTTAACAACAGAAGAAAGTCTAGCAGGTTCAAAACACATGAAGGGTCAGTAAATGACAGAATTTTCAGTTTTGGGTCAACTATATTCTTTTTAATGCTATTTAATGCAGTATTTATTAATCTTCGTTAACGTTAAAGAAATGATGACGTTCATTGTTAGATCTTGTCAACTTACAGTGCATTATTAACTAATGTTAACAAGCATAACTTTGAATTTTAACAATGTATTAGTACTTGTTGAACTATAATCAAATAATAAAAATTTTTACAATTGTGTTTATTCTTAGTACATGTTTTTATGCAGCACATTCTGACTTTCTTCTTAATAATATAATTTCAACGTATCATTTGCCAATTCTAAATAGGGAACTCATTGATGACTGAAGTCATTATTTATTTAAATTAACTTGTTACAAGTTGTCACTATTAAAAAAAAATGCGAATATAAAAACAACTTTGCCTAAATTATAAAAAATATGTGAACTAATGAAGCCTTATTTTAAATTTGGACCCAAATGGTAAACCAAAACAGCAGTTTTGTCATTATTGAAACAGCACACAAACTTTTGTTGTGAATTCTTCTTTGGAAAATACGTTAATACCCAAGACAACTGCCGAAACACAACCGTGAATCTGTCCTCCACGGATTCCCGAACATTGCAGTCCCATATAATCTGTATTATTGCTTCAGAAACGCCAAATTACATCCGAAAGAACATTGTAAAACAACTATGTAACTTATAATACTACAATGGCAAGTTGTCAGTTAAAATGTAACGTTAGCTTTAGAGGTTTGTAATGGTTTACTTACGGTAAGCGACCGCCAGCTAACTGGCTTATCACTAGTTTTCCTTTGCGGACGGCTGGCGTTAAGGTCTCCCACTCGCGCCGTCGCTTTAATCCAGCTATAATTGCTGTAACACGGCGATTACTTTTAATACAGTTCCTTCTGAAAGCTCACAACTCATTGATCCGTCTCAGTTTGTCGATCAGCTCGGCTCTTCGGGGACCTGCGATCACGCGTTTGTTTACAATTTTGCAAGGCCAACGGGAAGTACGTAAGAAACAAGTCTCGCGAGATCACAATCAAAAGCTAGAAGGGATACAGCTGCGGCCGTAAGTTAACGAGAATAATTCATATAATTTAATAAAATACCCACTGGTTGTATTTTATTGACGTCTATCCCTACCCAAACCCTCACAGTAATGTTAAACACCAATTATACCAAATATTATTTACTAAATTACCCATTAAACTGTGTTGTTTAACGTCTACCTCTACCCAAACCCTCACAGTAATGTAAAACAGTAATTATACCGAATATTATTCATATTATTTACTAAATTACCCATTAAACTGTATTGTTTAACGTCTACCTCTACCCAAACCCTCACAGTAATGTAAAACAGTAATTATACCGAATATTATTCATATTATTTACTAAATTACCCATTAAACTGTATTGTTTAACGTCTACCTCTACCCAAACCCTCACAGTAATGTAAAACAGTAATTATACCGAATATTATTCATATTATTTACTAAATTACCCATTAAACTGTATTGTTTAACGTCTACCCCGACCCAAACCCTCACAGTAATGTAAAACAGTAATTATACAGAATATTATTCATATTATTTACTAAATTACCCATTAAACTGTATTGTTTAACGTCTACCTCTACCCAAACCCTCACAGTAATGTAAAACAGTAATTATACCGAATATTATTCATATTATTTACTAAATTACCCATTAAACTGTATTGTTTAACGTCTACCCCGACCCAAACCCTCACAGTAATGTAAAACAGTAATTATACAGAATATTATTCATATTGTTTACTAAATTACCCATTAAATTGTATTGTTTAACGTCTACCTCTACCCAACCCTCACAGTTATGTAAAACAGTAATTATACCGAATATTATTCATATTATTTACTAAATTACCCATTAAACTGTATTTTTTAACGTCTACCCCAACCCAAACTCTCACAGTAATGTAAAACTGTAGTTATACCGAATATTATTCATATTATTTACTAAATTACCCATTAAACTGTATTGTTTAACGTTTACCTCTACCCAAACCCTCACAGTAATGTAAAACAGTAATTATCCGAATATTATTCATATCATTTACTAAATTACCCATTAAACTGTATTGTTTAAAGTCTACCTCTACCCAACCCTCACAGTAATGTAAAACAGTAATTATACCGAATATTATTCATATTATTTACTAAATTACCCATTAAACTGTATTGTTTAAAGTCTACCTCTACCCAACCCTCACAGTAATGTAAAACAGTAATTATACCGAATATTATTCATATTATTTACTAAATTACCCATTAAATTGTATTTTATTAACGCCTACCCCACCGAAACCCTTAACCTACCTCTCACAGTCAATGTCAATGGTCCCAAGTTTCCAACATTCTTCAAGATATCTTCTTTTATGTTCAACAGAAGAAAATAAAAGTTTAGATTCACCTCAGGATGAGATTGAAGTTGGTTTTATATTCGCACATTTGGACTTTCTCCTTAATTAAATGATTTCAGACATGTATTCTGTGCTAATTCTAAACAGGGAAATCATTTAGCAGCAAATGACTATCAAAGTACATTGTTCAGTCAATTAAATAGTGCTAATGTTGTTTTGAAGACATACTTGCATACTCTCAGGATGAGTATATTTTATTTTTTTGTGTGAACAATCCCTTTAATTAAGAACAAACTAAATAGATATTTAAAAATGGAGAGGTTTCGAAATAATATAACTTAAGGTAACTATAAAAAACTAAATAGTTAAGAAATGGTAAAATGATTAATAAATCATTAATAATTTGATTATCTTAACATATAGTTATCAATACATGCCCTTCATAAGCTACTATTAACATTAATATGTATTTAATTAATTAAAATTCATAAAATATGAGTATAAAAACTGAAAAGCAATAAGACAACACATATCTAAGACACCCGTGTTGGTGTGGGTTTCCTCCAGGTGCTCTGGTTTCCCCCACAGTTCAAAGACATGCGCTGTAGGTGAATTGAATAAACTAAATTTTCCGTAGTGTATGTGTGTAAATGAGCGTGTATGGATGTTTCCCAGTACTGGGTTGCTGCTGGAAGGGAATCTGCTGTGTAAAACATATGCTGGATTAATTGGCGGTTCATTCCGCTGTGGTGACCCCTGATGAAAAAGCCGAAGGGAAATGAATGACTGAATATTTAAGACATCACACAATTTTTATTTCTCCAAATTGTCTTGAAAAACAACTCTGTGAAGCAAGAGAATAATAAATGTAATCCATTAATAAGCATTCAGTCAATACAGTGTCTTTAACACAACTGATTCTGAAGCTTTATTTTGAAATAGATGTTCGTTTTGTTTTTACAACAGGCTTAAATATCAAATAACATCATGTTTGATCCATCTAGTCCATATACACCATAGATGTATATATCTATGAATATACACGAGGACATAATAATGATCCACGACCCAGAATGATGGTAAGCCAGTGTAAATTGACAAAATATATTTGACACACATGTGATGAGATACAGGATTATCAGAACCCAATAAAAACACACTGCATACAACAACTGCGTACAAAAAAAAAACAAGACTAGTCCTTACATTTATTTTAAAACAAACCAAATTAACAATGTTACAAGAATCTGCTCATTTAAAGGGATAGTTCACACAAAAATGAAAGTACTTCACCATCTACATGTTCAAAACCAGTTGAGTTTCTTTCTTTTCTTCAACACAAATGAAGAAATACTGAAAAAGGATGAAAAAATAAACCAGCCATTGACTAAAGAGTTTTTATTGTTCCTACTATAGAGGTCAATGGCTGCTGCTCTCCGAAATTCTCCAGAGTATCTTGAAGAAAGACGCTCATTAAACTGTTGAACCACTTGAAGGTGATGAAATGTTTATTTTTGGGGGTGAACTATCCCTTTTTATAACATACTCTCACATAACTACAAATAAACGTGATTAAAATGACCATGGAGTCAGACAAACAGCTATGAAGGCAATAAATATGACCGATGAAATTGCACCCTAATCTAAAACCAAATGCTTTAAATGAAGAACGCCTTTTAAACAGAGCTATTAGAAATGCACATGCCAAAATAATACACAATTATCAATTTTACACGCCGTGTTTGGGTTTACGCTAAGAACACTCTCTAAAAACACAGTAATATATGGTTTAAAGCATGGTTGAACAGTGCATTTATACTAGGGTAGTTCTGGACCACCTTTATGTGCATGACAGTTCATCTTTGCCACATCCTGGCTGCTCATGTAAAACATTGTTATAGGAGTTAAATACTGTTCCATCACCTTTATATTGTGCATAACGACTGATCACACACATATACGCACACTCGATTCTCTCACACACTGCTGCCGCTGCCAGCAGCTTCTTCGTCGCCCTTCTTCTGCCTCTTTTTGGCTCTGATCTCGTTCATGGCTTCCTCAATGGAGCGAGTGTCTCTTTTATTAGCCACAGGAACTGTAACCAAATATGATTAAAAAAAATCATTAAATTAAATGAAATTAAAGGCAAAAAGCATGTAGTACAGAAATCATTTTGAGCTACTGTACTTCCAGACATAAAAAGGTTGTCCTTTATTACATGACGGTCTGGAATACTTGATTCTGATTGGTCAGTCCCAATAATTCCAAGGAACGCTATTCTTCAATAACAGCTGCTGTAATTTATAACACAGGTTCATTTGGGTACTGTGAATAATCTTAATTTGAATATTTTTTATTGATTTTCCAAGTATACACAGTAGGCTTGGGCGGTATGCAAATTTTGATACCGTCAAACCTCCTCCCTATTTTACCTCGGTATCCGGTATTTCCGTGCATAGTAAAAAAAGATGATGTAAGGCTCAGACAGCGTCGCCAAACTGTTGTCTTGTGCCCAAACCATTCAGAAACTGAATACCGTATATGCGACCTTAGGTTCGCGGTCACCTGTTTGTCTTGTTCGTATTAGAGATCTGCGCGGGACGCTCTCTCTCATTCACACATATACACACTGTACCTGTCAACCTTCCCGTGTTTCCCGGGATTCTCCCATATTTTACAATTCTATCCCGCTATCATCCTGTAAAGGTATTTTCCCGGATTTCTACTGTATTTTCAGTCTTACTCTGAAGAGTGGCAAATAAACATTAAAGAGCCGAGCCTCCCTATACGCAACCCATACCGCCGAACCACCAGGGGCCGCCCCTTCAAAGTCAAAGTCAGCTTTATTGTCAATTCAGCCACATGTACAGGACATATAGACAATCGAAATTACTTTACTCTCTGACCCTAGGTGCCTAACATATAATATTAATATAAAAAGTAAAGTTTTAAGGAAAAGAACATTTAAAATTTACAATATATACAATTGTACATAAAATGTAGTCTAAAAATATACACAAGGAATAAAAAAAACTCTTACTCTTAAATGTGAGTCTATTCTGTGCTTTCGCTTTGTTTAGGCATGGAAACACTTTGAAATAAATATAAATTAGGAGGGATTCCCTTTCCTATTCATTACAGGTGCCGTCTCCCCTTCATATGCAATCCTCAAAACAGTCATATAGCGGTTCGTGACTGTCAGCTGACGCACTCCATAGGGATAAATAGACGCTGTTTCCCAAATGGATTCTGTACACACGATTTGAAGCGCAGTGAAAGTCTGGGTTTTGGGTGCGTGTTTAAACAGACATATATGCATAATTAATAATAATAATAATAATAATATCTAAAGATGGCGATCTTGGTGGGTTTTTTTTTTTTCAAACACAACTAATTTCGTCCTAAATGAGCATAAAAGTTAGGAAAGCAATCGAATGCTTTTATTATAACATTAAATGTGTGCATTTTTAAAGTGACCCGTTATTTAATGTAATCAACGGGAAAAAGAAATCTAAATAAATAAGAGTTTCATTCGTTGCTCTTTAATCAGAATGTGTAAGTTATACAGTGAAGAAGCGGCTAATGAGATTTGATGGCTTGATTCTATTTCTTTATAATAGCTATTAATTTTAATAAGCTAAACTGTTTGCTAATGTATTTGCTGCTAATGTTTACTATTTATTTTTCTTTTGTAAATAATAATAATAAAACATATTACTGACTTATTTACAATAAAACAGCTCCAAATGAACATACTTAGTAATTAGTTTTTTTTAAATGGGAGGAAGGGGGGGCTCTCTTATTCACACACACACATATAAATGCGCGCGTGCTCGCTCACTCGGGAGCGATATTGTTAGACCGCGCGCCCGCTCTAGTTCAAATTACACCAGAGTTACCGACCGCTCCCGCGATTTATTCGGAAATTTATTCCTGCACCGCAAGAAATCTGGTCGGCTCCCGCGGTACAGCAGCGGGAATGCAGACCTCTAGTTCGTATTCACCACGTCTCCCTTCTCGCTCGGTCGAAACCCGAAATACTGCCAAACTGCAGAGGTTGTGTTCTTTTTTAAGACCAGGTCACTTGGTGCGCGACTCACCATTTTACCTCACCTCTCTCTCTTTCCTCCACACTGTCCCATGATGACAATCATGCATAGCATTTTTAGGCATTAAATAAATAATATTTATTATTTAATACTTGTCTCCTATACAAGTGCATTGTTATGGCGGTATAACGGTATTGAAACTGACACCGTTGTTATTTTTAGATCCCGCGGTATACCATATTACCGCCCAAGCCTAATATACACTCACAAACCCCACAGCCCTTACCAAAAACAGAACATACAATAGTTAAATAGCTGTAAGTTACTTCAGTCTGAAATTACATGTGTTTGGTGAGACATAATAATAATAATAATAATATTAATAATAAATACATAAATAAAAAGAGAAAGACTAAACAAAAAATTAAGTATATTTAAATACATGTAGACACTATCCAACGGTGCAAAGATAAATATTAATTGTAATAATAAATATGTACAAATAAAGATTAGAGAGAAAATACTATGAATAATCTTGAGCTTTACATTTATATGCTTGACTGTCTTCCCGCGGTTTTTGACAGTTTAATGCCATCTTGTGACTGAATAATACACAGCCATTTTTTGTTTCTGTCAGCTTGTTTTTAATTAAAGAGTTAATAATCTATTATGGCTTAGAAAAAATGTGTCGTCTAATTATTACGTTTTATCGAAAGTATCCATGTAATAAGCAGGATACATCCAGGTGGTTGTTTCTGGAGAAATATAACAATTCAGTCTTATACAACAAGCTGATAAGCCTGTAAGGCTTTATTCTGCGAGAACAACCACCTGGATGCATTTTATACCCAACTTATTAGACGGCTGTCTGGAATACTCACTTCTGATTGGTCAGTTGCAATATTCCTAGGTATGTTATTCCAAGATAACAACCTCTAAGTAACACAGACTCATTCGGGAACTTCGAATCACCTTGACCGTCAGTGAAAACATTCAAATCCATGTACTTACATCCACATTCATAACATATATGTACCTGCTTGTCTGTTACGCCATGGTTTTTGACTGGTTGGCACCGCTTTGTAAATGAACATGTGTGTAATCTATACTTAATTTAGCCAGTTTTGTTTCTGTCAGCTTTGCTTTTTTGACTGTTTGGCGCCATCTTGTGATTGGATAATGAGCAGGCTAGTGCAATGTTATACTCCATCAGCTGTTTGTTTGTCAGTTTTGCGTTTAGAAAGTGCCTTTAGATATTTGCTTTAAAGTGTAGGTAAACTTATAAAGTAGTGGGTCAGTATACATATTTGTTACCTTTTGTAGAAATAATTCATACTCATGGCAAATTCTGACTTAAAGTTTTAGTTCAAATGCAAATAAAACCTGAGAATTAATTTTCCCACAATGGTGCCTCTTGTCTTTTTATCATTTGGGAGAAGCCGGTGTCATTTCTGCTAAATAAAAAATCTAATTGCTGGTAGAATTAAACTAACTCCAAGTCAAAATTTGCCAGAGGTATGATTAATTCAGGCTTAACTCTATATTTATCATCTTATTTTCCTTGGGTGTTTTTTCTTTCCATGTGACTCTGTAACATTAATCTGACATCCACACTCACCGCAGCCATATGCCCGGTTGGCTTGAAGTGTGTGGGCGGCGTCTTTAGCAGCAGATGTTCCAATCAGATGGCTGTATTTGTCTCTGTAGTTTGAATTGGGCGACGCAGGCCTCTTCTGAGTGTGACTGGCCGCTTCCTCCTCCCGTGCTGCCTTTTCCTGAGGAGATTTTAGAGACAGCATGACTCAACTTAAAGTAACCCTCCACTTTTTAGGGAAATAGGCTCAATTTACAACTCCCTTAGAGTTCAACCATTGAGTTTTACCATTTTTGAAACCATTCAGCCGATCTCTGGGTTTAGCGGTTTTTTGCAGTTACATAGTAGGGGATTATTTTCAGGTGCTGCATAATATCATTGTACCTGCTACAGCCATGGTACAGCAGCAAAGTTCCTTGATTATTACGCCAGAATGAGAGTGTAGTTCCTAGCCATTTCAACCTAGAAAAAAGCTACTTTTAATTTTTTGTTGATCTTAGTACATGATGTAACTACAGAAGTGTCAAGCATTAAATAGCAAAATGATCAAAACTCTGTTCGTTTTTTGGATTTTAAGGACTTTTTTAAAAAGCACCATTCATTTTAAATCAAGCACCTTTTTAATTCATACCCCAGTATATGTAGCACCATGAAAGTCCTTACTGTACTTAACATTTCATTCATTCATTTTCCTCCGACGTAGTCCCTTTATTTGTCAGGGGTCGCCACAGTGGAATGAACCGCCAACTTATGTTTTACACAGCAGATGCCCTTCTAGCTGCAACACAGTACTGGGAAACACCAAAACACTCTCACATTCACACTCATACACTACGGACAATTTAGTTTACTCAATTCACCTCTAGTAAAGGTGTTTGGACTGTGGGGGAAACCGGAGCATCCTAAGGAAACACGGGGAGAACATGCAAACTCCACACAGAAATGCCAACTGACCCAGCCTGGACTTGAACCAGCGACCTTCTTCTTAACATTTCATTTTCACTTAATATAAACATTTTAAAACGGTCATTTTTAAAAAAAATATTAAGTGTATGTGATTTTAAATCTGTCAATGTTTATCTAAATATTAAGTGTATGTGATTTTAAATCTGTCAATGTTTATCTAAATATTAAGTGTATGTGATTTTAAATCTGTCAATGTTTATCTAAATATTAAGTGTATGTGATTTTAAATCTGTCAATGTTTATGTAAATATTAAGTGTATGTGATTTTAAATCTGTCAATGTTTATGTAAATATTAGGTGTATGTGATTTTAAAGCTGTCAATGTTTATCTAAATATTAAGTGTATGTGATTTTAAATCAGTCAATGTTTATCTAAATATTAAGTGTATGTGATTTTAAATCTGTCAATGTTTATCTAAATATTAAGTGTATGTGATTTTAAATCTGTCAATGTTTATCTAAATATTAAGTGTATGTGATTTTAAAGCTGTCAATGTTTATCTAAATATTAAGTGTATGTGATTTTAAATCTGTCAATGTTTATCTAAATATTAAGTGTATGTGATTTTAAATCAGTCAATGTTTATCTAAATATTAAGTGTATGTGATTTTAAAGCTGTCAATGTTTATCTAAATATTAAGTGTATGTGATTTTAAAGCTGTCAATGTTTATCTAAATATTAAGTGTATGTGATTTTAAATCTGTCAATGTTTATCTAAATATTAAGTGTATGTGATTTTAAAGCTGTCAATGTTTATCTAAATATTAAGTGTATGTGATTTAAATCTGTCAATGTTTATCTAAATATTAAGTGTATGTGATTTTAAAGCTGTCAATGTTTATCTAAATATTAAGTGTATGTGATTTTAAAGCTGTCAATGTTTATCTAAATATTAAGTGTATGTGATTTTAAATCTGTCAATGTTTATGTAAATATTAAGTGTATGTGATTTTAAATCTGTCAATGTTTATGTAAATATTAAGTGTATGTGATTTTAAAGCTGTCAATGTTTATGTAAATATTAAGTGTATGTGCATTTTAAAACAGGTCAATTTTTTATGTAAATATTGAGTGTATGTGACTTTAAAACGGTAAATTTTTAGTCATATACACTCAATATTTACATTTAAAAAATTGCCCATTTTTAAAAGTCACATACACTTAATATTTAAATAAACATTGACAGTTTTAAAGTCACATACACATGTTCATAGAACTTCAGTAAAATTAGTTGAATTTAATACTGGTGATATTCAAATGCGGTGTCTGAAATATTAGTAAAACGTGCATTATTTATCAGTGTAATTGAACATGAATTAAAATGCAAGACTTTTAAGCATTTCTCATTTCTTTTGGCTTTTTTGACAATTCAGCATAGCTGTTGAAATAAATTTAATTTCAAATTTAATTCAATTCTTTGTTCGTTTTTTTAAATGTGAGATGCTAATGGTCTAATCCGATTAAATGATCTATGCTAAGCTAACCTAAACGTGCTCCATAGATCGGCTGAATGGATTCAAAAATGGTAAAACTCAACTATTAAACTGTAGAGGAGTTGTAAAATTAAATGTAAAGTGCTCCTTTAAAGGTATAGTTCACTCAAAAATGAAGATTTCCTCATCATTTGCTGAAACTCACATGGTTTTGAACTTTTATGAATGTATTTCTTCTATTGAATACACAAAAAAGATAAGAAAGGATGATGATGTTTAGGATGGATCTCATTGTACCTTTAGCCTGCGTCTCTCCTCAGCTTTCTGCGGGTCCCACTCTTCTCCTTTACGATAAGCTTCCAGTTCTTCATCTGATGGTGCAAACTCCTTCATACCAAAGCACAAACAATAAAACAAACTAACCAACCAACGATACAGCCATATTTTACGAAGCTGAAAAAAACATAGAGCCTAGATCTACAACAACAGATGGCACTCTAGGCTGGTTTTCAACAGCAGATGGCGTTCTAGGCTAGATTTTAATCAGCAAACAGCACTCTAAGCTAATTTTTTAAGCAACAGACAGCGTTCTAGGCTGGTTTTATCAGCAAACGGCACTCTAGGCTAGTTTTTAGCAGCATACGATGTTCTAGGCTAGTTTTCAACAGCAGACGGCGCTCCAGGCTAGTTTTTAGCAGTATATGATGCTCTAGGCTAGTTTTACAAGCAGATGGCACTCTACACTAGTTTTCAATAGCAGACCGTGCTCTAGGCTTATTTTGAGCAGCAAACAGCGCTCTAGGCTAGTTTTTAGCAGCAGACGGCACTCTAGGCTAGTTTCCAAGAGCAGACAGCGCTCTAGGCTAGTTTTTAACAGCAGACAGCGCTCTAGGCCAGTTTTTAACAACATATGGTGCTTTACGCTATTTTTAAGCAGAAAACGGCGCTCTAGGCTAGTTTTTAACAGCAGACAGTGCTCTAAGCTTGTTTTTAGCAGCAGACGGCACTCTAGGCTAGTTTTAGCAGCAGACGGCACTCTAGGCTAGTTTTTAGCCGCAGACGGCGTTCTACGCTAGTTTTCAAAAGCAGACTGCTCTAGGCTAATTTTAAGCACCGAACGGCGCTCTAGGCTAGTTTTTAACAACAGACAGTGCTCTAGGCTAGTTTTGAGCAGCAGACGGCGCTCTACGCTAGTTTTTAGCAGCAGATGGCACTCTAGGCTAGTTTCGTAGAGCAGATGGCATTCTAGGCTAAATTTTAACAACAGATGGCACTCTAGGCTACTTTTAAGCAGTAAAAGGTGCTCTCGGCTAATTTTTAGCAAAAGGTGGCCCTCTAGGCTAAGTTTTAACAGCAGACGGCGCTCTAGGCTAGATTTTTGCAGCAAACGGCACTCTAGACTAGTTTTTTACAGCACACAGTGCTCTAGGCTAGTTTTTAACAACAGGCAGAGCTCTAGGCTAGTTTTTAGCAGCAGATGGCACTGTAGACTAGTTTTTAACAGCAAACAGCACTATATGCTAGTTTTTAACGACGCTCTAGGCTAGTTTTTAACAACAGATAGCGCTCTTGGCTAGTTTTTAGCAGCAGACAGCATCTAGGCTAGTTTTTAGTAGCAGATGACGCTTTAGGCTAGTTCTTAACAACAGATAGCGCTCTAGGCTAATTTTAAGCAGCAAATGGCACTCTAGACTAGTTTTCAACAACAGATGACTCACCAGACTGTTTTTTGTCAGCAGACAAAGCTCTAGGCTAGTTTTTAGCAGAAGACGGCACTCTAGGCTAGTTTTTAAAGGTGCTCTAGGCTAGTTTTTAACAACAGACAGCCCTCTAGGATAGTTTTTAGTAGCAGACGGCGCTCTGGGCTAGTTTTTAGTAGCAGATGACACTTTAAGCTAGTTCTTAACAACAGACAATGGATGAATTGTGTAATTCACTTAAACCTTTCCTAATTTAATAATGATTATTTCAGGTTAAAGTAATATTGTAAGGAATTTGCAAGCAGCCTGTGGCTGTTAGTAAAGTATGCAGCACCATCTGCTGTTTAAAGCTAAGCTCAGAATAATTCAAGAAAAAATAATGATGCATTTAAATGTAGATTTAAAGATCAAATACATACCTTTTTAAACAGCATCACATATCTACTTTCTTCATCCTCGCCAAAAGAAAATGATGTCAGTCCAGCTACCTCAGCTACATCATGCCTAAAGGCAGAGAAGACAATAACATGAACTGAAAACTTCTGCTAACAGTTCAATCAGTAGTAAACATATTCAGTCTAAAAAAAACAACTCTGGCAAGTATATGTAAAGGAACTGGAGTGAAACAGGACCATTATTGGGTAAAACAATTAATATATTTAAATCTTAAGCCTTAATCTTAAAAAAAGTCAAGCATATATAGAAAGTACATTACATTAGCATAATAAATTAGTAATGTAAGTGTTGTTATTTTTGCATTTTTGGATTTTGGCCATAAGACTTTTAGATTATTTAGACTTTTTGGTTTTAAAGATTAAAATAGGCTCAAGAATGTAATAGGTTACTTTTTCCTAACACTGCAAAAGACAAAAGTCAATGTCACAGGTCTGTATTACCTAAAAATACTTACAGGAACAGAAAAACAGATGGTGTGTGTGTGTGTGTGTGTGTGTGCGCATGTGTGTATGTATATGTATATATATATATATATATATGTATATATATATATATATATATATATATATATATATATATATATATATATATATATATATATATATATATATATATATATATATATATATATATATATATATATATATATATAGCAGCTTGTATTTAAAATACATTTAACATTGAATTAACATATGTACAAATAATGAGCAAAACAGTGGCTCAGTGGTCAGCACTGTGGCCTCACAGCAAGTTGGCGTTTCTGTGTGGAGTTTGCATGTTCTCCTCGTGTTTGCGTGGGTTTCCACCAGGTGCTCCGGTTTCCCCCACAGTCCAAACACATGCACTATAGGGGAATTGAATAAACTAAATTGGCCATGTATGTGTGCGAATAAGTGTGTATGGATATTTCCCAGTACAGGGCTACAGCTAGAAGGGCATTCACTGTGTAAAACATAAGCTGGATAAGTTGGCGGTTCAATCAGCTGTGGTGACCCCTAATGAATAAAGGGACTAAGCCGAAAGAAAATGAACGAATGAATACCATTAACTTTTAATCGGACCCTGGATGATATGGGAATTAACTAAAACAACTTATAAATGCTGCCTTTGAAACTACCTAAATATTTTTTACATTTTCAATTAATTTAACAAGATTTCACTACTAAATACAAATCACATACATAACAAATAGTAATAAAAAGATAAAAAGAACATACACAACAAAACAATTAAAATTCTAATCATAATAGTTTAAATATTAATAATAGTTTCTCAGGGATACTAAAGTATCACTTACAAAATGCTTCTCTCGATCTTCCCCATTGGGTTATATTTCTTCTTCTGCAGTGTGCTGTCCTTAATGAAGTCTGACACTTCCTTCTCCATCTAAAGCAAAAACATATTCATAAACAAAAACTAAATATGTCAAAGGCAAATATGAGAAAGACAACAAAGACAGAGAGACCGAGCTTTACCTTCTTCCTGAACTCTGCTTTTTTCCTCCTCTCATCTTCCTCAAGCTTCTTCAGTCTGGCAGCTTGTTCTGCACAAGCATACAATATACCACAAAAAATAGTTAACGCGCCATCTCAGACTGGTTTCTTGACCATGACAATGAGTTCACTGTACTCAAATGGCCTCCACAGTCACCAGATCCCAATCCAATAGAGCACCTTTGGGATGTGGTGGAATGGGACATTCACATCATGGATGTGCAGCCGACAAATCTGCAGCAACTGCATGATGCTATCATGTCAATATGGAGCAAAATCTCTGAGGAATATTTCCAGTACCTTGTTGAATCTCTGTCACGATGGATTAAGGCAGTTCTGAAGGCAAAAGGGGGTCCAACCCAGTACTAGTAAAGTGTACCTAATAAAGTGGCCGGTGAGTGTATAGTTCGAGTTTGTTTATGAATGTTAAAGTATACTGCAGTATTAACTATAGTGAACTGATGAATCTTAATAAATACTGTAGTATATTTTAGCTTAGTATACTACAGTGGCTTTAAGCTGTGGTGTAATGTAGTATAATACACCCTATAGTTTAAGAAAACTACAGCACTTGGTTTGCTATACTAATTATTTATGACTATAATTGTTCTGTTAGCACGGCAAATACAGAATTACCATAACATTCTTTATGGTTCAACAACATTATAGTAAGTTACTACAATATTGTTTAATGCTGGCTGCCATCTTGTAGATTCCTCGTTTCTACAAAAAATGACATTTTACATAATGAAATGTGTGTGTGTTTAAGATTAATTAAATTATTATGTTATTAAGTCAATTTAATGCATTTAACACGCAAAATATATAAACAAACCACCTATGACAGAGGACTGTCAACGTCAAATGACGTAAGCACGTACATATATTATTTCTCAGGCGCTGATTGGCTCTTATTTATTACATTGTTTAACGTCGTAGAGGACACTCGGGTCTGTATCAAGTTTCACTTGGTTATCAACAAGCATGCTCAGTTTCGTCTTCTACGCAAAGAGGACGTCTGTTTGTAGGATTAAAACTTTATACCTCTGGCTTTCCGTCGGCTTTCTTGATCGTGAACGGTTGGAGGTTTTTCCATGGAGCTCAAGATCGAGCCCAGAAGGTCCGCCATCTTTGGACGATATGATTCTAACCGGAAGCGTTTGCGGCGTGTTCTTGAAGTTGCATTCTGGGAAACGTCGTCCAACCAGAGGACTTCAGCATGACGTCATTAAGAAGCTATATTTAGCTGCGTTTTCATTAATAAATATAAATAATTATCAATAAAATACACAGTAAAAATGCTGGGTTCCACACAATCGATTTGTATTCGGACAACATGAAGGAATTAAGTTAATTTATTCGTTTTGACAATTTTAAGTGGATTGAACATAAAACAATTAAGTTGTCCCTCCTAAAAAAAAAAAGAGTTGTGTTGTTTCAGCTCATTTTGAATAAGTAGCTTGAACAAACAGCAACGCCATTTTTTTTTATTGTGTAGTGGCTTTCCAATTGTCCGCTACACAGATTAAGCATTATATTATTCTCTGCCAACATTTCTCAATTTTAAAAGGCATATCAAAACACCTACTGAAATTACACGTTCTGTTGTGAGCTTGATTTCGTGCTTTCTAAATTTAATAACGGTATTAAAAGTTCAAGTTTATGTTGTAACCCGATATTTAATCATAATATAATAATAATTTAAACTGAATAACAGCTCTAAACATTGAAGTTAGTTGTACACTGACATTTAATCATAATATAATAATAATTTAAATGTAATAACGATTTTAAAAGTTCATGTTGTACACTGACATTTAATCATAATATCATTTAAATTTAATAACCATTTTAAACGTTTAAGTTTGTTGAACACTAACATTTAATCCAAAATGTATTAAGTTTTAAAAGTTCAAGTTTATGTTGTACAATGACAAATATTCATAATAATAATTTAATTTTTATAAGTTTTTAAACATTTAAGTTTAACATTTAATCATAATATAATAATTTACATTTATTAACGGTTTTAAACGTTTAAGTTTAAAATGAAATTGAACTTTTAAAATGTTATTAAATTTAAATTATATGTTGTACAATGACATTTAATCACAACATAATAATAATTTCAATTTAATAACCATTTTAAACGTTTAAGTTTGTTGAACATTGACATTTAGTCACAATATAATATTAATTTAAATGTAATAACCATTTTAAAAGTTTGAGTTTGTTATACACTGACATTTCACCGTAATGTATAACAATAATAATTTAAACTTCAGTTTTAAAAGTTTAAGGTTGTTGTACACTGACATTTAATCATAGTATAATAATTTAAATATAATAACGATTTTAAAAGTTCATGTTGTACAGTGACATTTAATCATAATATTATTTAAATGTAATAACTATTTTAAACGTTTAAGTTTGTTGAACACTAACATTTAATCCAAAATGTATTAAGTTTTAAAAGTTTGTTTATGTTGCACAATGACAAATATTCATAATAATAATTAAATTTTTATACGTTTTTAAACATTTAAGTTTAACATTTAATCATAATATAATAATTTACATTTATTAACGGTTTTAAACGTTTAAGTTTAAAATGAAATTGAACTTTTAAAATGTTATTAAATTTAAATTATATGTTGTACAATGACATTTAAACATAATATAATAATAATTTCAATTTTATAACCATTTTAAACGTTTAAGTTTGTTGAACATTGACATTTAGTCACAATATATTATTAATTTAAATGTAATAACCATTTTAAAAGTTTGAGTTTGTTATACACTGACATTTCACCGTAATGTATAACAATAATAATTTAAACTTAAGTTTTAAGTTTAAGGTTGTTGTACACTCACATTTAATTCTAATATAATAATAATTTACATTAAAAAATAACCGTTTCAAGTTTAAATTGTAGACTTAAACTTAATAACAACCATTTTAAAAGTTTAAACCTGAAACTCAACAGTACTAAAAACATTGTACAATAATTTTTAAATATATATATATATATATATATATATATATATATATATATATATATATATATATATATTATATTATTATATATATTTAAAGTGTCCTAATTTAGTTTAACTGTCCTAATTTAAAACTAAATTAAGTTCCCTTATTTTACTAAATTATATAAGCCTAATATATTATATTTATATGTCTAAACCTAATATAGTACCCTTAAATGAACAAGCTGTATTCAGATTGCATAGTAATTATTATTATAAAATTGCATAATAGTCAGGGTGGCACAGTGGCTCAGTGTTTACCACTGTCGCCTCACAGCAAGAAGGTCGCTGGTTTGAGTCCCGGCTGGGTCAGTTGGCATTTCTGTGTGAAGTTTGCATGTTCTCCCCGTGTTCACGTGAGTTTCCTCCGGGTGCTCCCCACCACAGTCCAAACACATGCGCTATAGGTGAATTGAATAAGCTAAATTGTCCGTAGTGCATGTGTGTGAATGAGAGTGTATGGGTGTTTCCCAGTGCTGGGTTGCAGCTGGAAGGGCATCCGCTGTGTGAAACACATGCCGGATGAGTTGGCGGTTCATTCCGCTGTGGCCACCCCTGATGAATAAAGAGACTAAGCAGAAAGAAAATGAATGAATGAACATTTCTACAAAGCACGCACACGAAAAACAACACAATAGATAATGTTTTTAAATAGTTTCTTTACATGATAAAAGTCACAATAGCAGGACTTTTTAAGTTGGACTCTTGGTTTAATACTGCTCTCGATTAATTAAAAATAAAAATGTAATGCCTCACACACTATGAAGAAAATAATCAAATTCTTCAAACTCTAACACCAGTATTTTCACTCTCGTCTCAATACCTTTCATTAAGTTCCTAACATAACACAACAAACTATCTAGTGCAGGGATGGGCAAACTCGATCCTGGAGGGCCGGTGTCCCAGCATAGTTTTGCTCCAACCCCAATTCAAACACACCTGCTTGTAGCTTTCTAGTGATCTTAAAGACACTAATTAGGGTGTTCAGGTGTGTTTGATTAGTGCTGGAGCAAAACTGTGCAGGGACACCGGCCCTCGAGGTAGTGGTGGGCAAAGCGAGGCTTCGTGAAACACTGAAACAGTTGAAGCAAATGTGTCGAAGCTTCGAAACGTTTCGAAACCCCACTCTACAGTGACGCCTAGTGGTCATTTTTATGTATTGCACTGGAACAGTTTCAGCAAAGAATAGTTGAGCAAATTGAGGTATTAAACCCCACTTTGGAAAATCAACTACTCAAGTGATATAGTGCAGTGGTTTGGGTTCCTGACTTCCATGTGGGGATTGTTGGTTCGAAACCAGGCAGATACAGCTATTTTGAAATGATTTAATATCAGTTTAAGATGCTTTGTTTGTGTATTGTTTTGTTTCAACATTGGTCTGACATCCGAATAAACACTTTGTGAATAAATATAGCTTGTTTCGGTCAGTCATAAAACAGGGTTGTTGCTAGATCAGATACAGTTGTGGACAGAAGTTAACAAGAATTATTTATATTATTCATGAAATTTCCCATTTATTGTATTTTATTAACATCTACCTCAACTCTAAACCCAACCATCACAGTACTGTAAAATATTAATTATTGTTTTACAGTTACAAAAATTATGCTGATTTGATGGCGTATCAGCAGCTGTATCCTATCTAGACTACACCATAAACAGTAACATGATTAAAATACATAAAATCACGATTTTGGAGTATTTGTACAAGTCGGGATTCGAACCCAAAAGTCATATGAAGTCTGCAACAACATGCACACACACAGTCCACTAGGCCATACGTGACAAAAGCAGTAGTTGGACCCTGTCAGTCAAATGCAGATTCTCCAAGTCTCGAAACGCTTCTGAACTGATCGATGCTTTGAATCGCTTTAGTCACGTGACCAGGTGTTTCGAAACACTTTAGTCACGTGACCTCGGTGTTTCGGATCATGCTTCGGTACAGTGTTTCGAAACACTTGCGCTTCGGGATCTCGACACTGTGTCGAAACGTCAGTTTTACGTCAGCCATCCCTACCTCGAGGATCAAGTTTGCCCATGCCTGATCTAGTGTGTATCGACCTATACACACACACCTCATCTTTATTAAAACAAATCTTCCACTTAATTGTGCACAAACACCACCATATGTTCACTTTAAAGCAGTCTTTTATGGTAGTAATCCAAGATTTGCACTCAGATCCTAACTGTTTTTCTTACTACTGTATGTGTGTGCTGATAGGAATCAAAAGAATTAAGAAATAGGAGAAAAATCTTTTATGATTCACGTTCGGCATCTGTCTGTTCTCAGGTCAGTACACTTGTTGACCTTTATATATGAGGGGGAAAAAATGGGCATTACATAAATATGATTTAAAAGTAAAACAGGGCTTCGACTGGTGTAAACAATCAATGTCTGCATTCAAATTCAGTTTAGCATTAGGTTGCTCAGCCTCTGTGTTTATGTGTCTGTGTGTGGGTAATTTAAGAGTCCGAATAGTCTTCTCAGTTACCACCACAGCAAGGGGTCAAAGTCCGGTTATATATGCGTCGTGACAAACCGTCTAAACTATACTGGGAAAGAAAGTGGGAGAGAAATACAGGTAGGTCACAGTTTACAATATTAGCTGTATTAATGTGAGTTAATGCATTTACTAACATGAACAAACAATAAACAATACATGTATTACAGTATTCATTCATCTTTGTTAACATTAATGCAAATAAAGTTAACTCACGGTGCTTTAACTAATGTTAACAGCCATGAATTTGGATAATGCATCAGTATATGTTTAATACATGTTATGAGTTCATGTTGGTAAATGCATTAACTAATGAAAGCTCATTGTAAAGTGTGACTAAGTGGAAGTACGGCCTGTGCTCTGTAATCTACGAGTCGAGAAAATAGATCTTGTAAAACTTGTTCATCTGCTCCAGGAAGATGAAGGTGAGAACCGTGTGCGGGCCGAGACGAGCGTAATATGGAGTAAAACCCTTCCACAGACTGAAGAATCCTTCATTCCTTATGACCTTCACCAATACATCCTACAGAGACAGAGAGAGAGGAGAGAAAAATGAGGGAAGTTGGATGGTTTTTAGTAGTATGGAGTCTTTTCACAAGACTTATGACACCTTTAACGGTCATCAGCATCTTAAATCCTTCAAAGTTTATAATATCCAGATAATATGTGAACATTTGTATGTATTTATATTTGTATTAAGTCATCTTTGCATGAAAATATATAAAAATTAATCACTGCTTGTGTGAGGCGTTTGTAATGCAGCGTCTATTGGGGCAGGATAGTATATTTGACGTTGTTCTGTCTTCTAGCTGCCGTTATTTGTCTCGCACTATTTTTTTCCTAGTTCTGAAAGTCTTGATAACACCATCGTGGAGTTTTTAGGTTATTAGTTCATCAAATAGGATTGTTAATTTTTGTTGTTGTTGTTGTATTCTTTTATCCAAACAAACAGCTGAGATTCAAATAGACAAACTCATGCAAAACATTGAGGAAAAAACTATTTAATTAGGTGCGTCGCAAATCACATACTTATGCACTATTCTCCACCATTTTGTAGTATAAATAGTGTAAGCAGTGTGTTCACATTGCAAACTCTAATAATAAGTGCACTTTATTTACCTGAATGATGCACTTATTCGACTGGTAAAATGAAGTGTGTAATGATGGACACTTCACGCACTCAACGCCCGCTGCTTTGCTCATGTAGCGGAGCTTTCGGGCGCACATGTTGGATAACTTTATTTATTTTGGATTGTGAAAGCGAAATTCTCCTACGAGAGTGATTATAGCGCCTCCCGATGGTGAATGCGGTTAAACTCACGGCAGGTATTATTTGATGGTTTGGTCATTTATTTCACTGATTTGGCAACTGTCAAACGTCAGCAGGGAAATGGGTCGAATTTCCGCTTAGTAAAAAACATTAGTGTTACATTTGAGACGACACTACATTCATATACTATGCTGTTGAGTGTGTAAGTGCATAGTGTGCCATTTGCCTATTGAAAATGTAAACCGAAGTTTGTCAGAATGACAGATGCTTTTATGTGTTATGATTACGGCCAGACAGAATCTGCTGACATTTTTTGCCATTTTATATTAAATAAATAAATCTATATTTTGGATTTATGCAGAATGATTTTGGGAGTATCGTAACTAAAAACGTAATATATAAAATACAAAATAATCCCTTTTTAACTTGTATTTAATGTTTACAATGCAAATCCAATTAGATCCACTTATTTGGAAAACAAAGCAAGTCTCTCATAAAATATTTGGAGCTCAGCATATATAAGTACACCCCTCACAAATATATCTTTTGAATTCATATTTTAATAGGAAGCTATGCAATATTATATTTGTGCATATACATTAGATTAGTCAGCACTGAAGCCAAATCTGGAGCTTATCAAACAAAATAACTTACGATAACGGTACAAAAACTAGCACAGCCAAATTGATATGTTACAGAAAAATATTAAATACTAATTTAAAAATGAGGAAAAAATAAAACAGAAATAATAAAAAATAAATAAAAATCAACAGAAATTTTTTTTAAAAAACTTAAAGGGCACCTATGATAAAAAAATCTACTTTTCAAGCTGTTTGGACAGACATATGTGCATGTATGGTGTATAGACCGTCATATTGGGGTGATATAAGCACACCCAGTGCTTTTTTTTTTCAATTTAACAACATAAAAACGGTGGACCAATTGGAGCGGTTTTCAGATCGACCGCAACTTTACGTAGGAGAGCGGTCCCCCCGCCCACCAATATTGATTGACAGGCGCGTCATCATATCCTCAGTTTGTTGATTCACGTACGCCATTTTCAGCGTGAGTCGAAGCGATATCACTAAAGGAACACGCTAGCTCTATTTTTAGATGCAAGGCTCATTGGGCTCAACACAAGAGCAATATTCTCCACATTATTGCTCTAATCAGAATTATTGGTTGTATCTTTAGGTAGGTTTGCAAACATGTGTACTTCTCATTGAGTCTACCTTATACTTCAGCCGTTTGCATTTCTCGCGATCCCAGAAGCTCCCTGTGATCTTAACTAGCATGCGTTTTAGAATTCTAAACATAGGTTTCTATCAGGGTACACTCAAGTCGATGGCTGGGCGCTGCGGTCCGCTGCAGAAACCTATGTTTAGAATTTAAAAATGCGTGGCGCGACGATTCTCGCAGTCTGCCTGTCAGACTCCGTTGCAAATGCAGAGCGGGTGAGCTCATAGCCCCGCCCCCTTGTTATGTTGGGCGGGAAGCCGAAACTAATTTACATGTGAAGCAACACACCCCTAAATCAGCAAACTGTGGACACGCCCCCAACATGACACTTTTTAACACATTATAATAAAAAATCTTAATTGTGTTTTGAACTGAACCTAAACTGGCACACTCAGAAGAACCATAATATTAATATTAAATCATAAAAAAGAAGTAAACTATGTGCCCTTTAAGTTGAAATTTTGTTGGTTGTAAGTTTTTTTTGCAATATTTTGCTTGAATTTAACTGTATTATCTTTCAATTTCCAAATATGTTTGGTGACTAAAGTAATTTAATAAATATACCGGTTTAAAAAATCTGTTTTGTTTAAATGCACCAAGAAGATTTCCTAAATTCACTGAGGAATGGATACACATATAAATTTTCAAAATGGGGTGTACTCAATTACGCTGAGCACTGTATCTCTACTAAAAGACAGAAAATATTACTTTATAAACTCGGTTGTAAATCAATCATATGAACATTTTTCTATTTGTCAATAATATTACTGTAATTAATTAAAAAAATTACCCACATTTACACAAGTAAATAAATAAGACTCAATGACGGGCTAAAAAATTTGCGGATTTCTATGCGTGCAGATTCCATGTGGGCCTAGTTATGATTAAAACGATTTCAAAACTCTTCTGAATTTAAAATATCATTGTGTAAAATGAATAGAAACGTCTCTGAAAACAGGACCTTTTTGTTAATTTAGGCCAAAAAAATAAGAATTTATTACAATTTACAATTCATACATTAAAGTAAGAGGGAGTTGAGGACTTACCAAACCATTCTTGTACTCCGGCTTCCCATCAATCATTCTCATGTTCTGGATTCTTTTGGAAAGAATGAGACAAATATAAACATTCGACACAAAACCTGCTGCACAGAATACTGTCAGAATCAATACTTTTTTTGCAATATTTTCTTTCTGATTGTCTACAGAACAAACCACTGTTATACAATGACTTGCCTAATTACTCTAACTTGCTTAATTACCCTAGTTAAGCCTTTAAATGTCACTTTAAGCTGAATACTAGTATCTTAAAAAATATCTTGTTACATTCCTGTGTGGCGTGATTATTATTATTATTTTTTTGTCTTGCTAGTAGTCTCTCTCTCCATCTCTCTCTCTGTGCTCGCTCCCTCTCTCCCACTTCCACCCATACAATGGCTCCGATTGGCTACTCTTGCCCAAGCGGCAACCTCCCGCTCTCCCTCGGGAAGCCAATATGGAAGTAACTGAAACTGCAATTCATCAAAATTCTGCTAGTCCTGGCTCCATAATAGAGTAAGTTGCAATTGAGCCCACTGTTAGAATGGCCAACTTTACAGCAGAAAAAAAGGTGTTTACAGCCTGGTACAAAGAACGATTTTGGTTCATATAGCTATTATTACCCTCCATGACAACTGTGAGGGGGGTGAATTTTTTTATAACTCATCCATTTGCTTTATATTAAGTTTGCATAATTAAGGGCGTGGCCACTTGAGTGACAGCTAGGTCTCGCTGGTCGCCGTCACTTCACCTCAGCTGAATCCGGCAGATTAGCCACTGATCTCGGCATATTCATCGTATTTTTCTTTAGTTTTATGTGGCTTTACACAGTCAGCTGCCTTTTGGACTTATTTCTTACAATTATCAGATGATATGGGATGTTGTGTGCACTTAATTGTGCTCACAAACCATTCACGTGGCCTCCGTTTCCCATGTGAGTAAAGTTAAATACTTGTATACCATCTCTATTATGTATTTGTTTTATTTAAGATCATTTATCATTTATATGTTTCTTTAGACCCGTAAAGCACTCCAGAATGTGACAGATTGATTAGCTGTAGGCTCTAGATCAGTCATCTGAAGCGTTATCATACAGTGTTATGCTGGAGTTCATTAATAGTCTTGCATTTACTAACACATACTATAATTGAAGTGTTTGGAAGTAATTTGCGTTTTCCTCCTGTAGAAAAACGTCATAAGAGCAATGTTTAGTGGCTCAATGTATTACTACAGTGTTTTTAAAAGTCTAAACACTTTATTGATATAGTGTACAGCCAAGCACATGTGGTCAGAACACAAACAAGTCACAGGTAATAAAGTATCAAGCGTTTCTCCTAAAGTAAAGTCTGTCTGCCAGGTCTAAGCAAAGTGCCAGCAGGTGTCTGTTACTCCGCTCACTCTCCCCCTCTTTGCCCTTGTTTGGTATCCCGCCGTGGGTGCGATGACGCGCGAACAAAATGGCGACGGTTGGCCGCGCCTACTAGTAGCTTCTTTTGCGCTCTTCAGAAACCTATGGGTGACGTCACAGGTACTACGTCCATATATTTTACAGTCTATGCTCTTGCCCAGCTGTTTGTGATGAGGTTTCTGACTTTTCTCTTAATGAATCAACCTCAGACTGGGGTTATGAATATCAGAAGAATATACTTTATTGCAATATTTCCCAAAAAAGCAGAGACAGCCTGGAGCAGACCCATCTCAGTCTCTCCCCAGGACAAATCCAGTGTCCCTCAAATCTGCTATCCCCTTTATCCTTGCTTCCTCCCACCTTTGTGTTTTCACAGCTGTTTACTGGTTCAACAGGCCTCTCCCAGCTCCTAGTCTTTTACGACCACTATTTAAAGACCCCTCTTCTTGTTGGCCCTTATAATGTACAGATCTAATATAATCATCACTGTTTTTCCCCATACAGTTCACATTTGGTAATCATGACTAGTATCTATGTTTCAAACATCCAAACTGGACTCTTCTTTCCCATTCAGTATGTGTCTTTTCAAATATACATGACAGTTTCAACATGTGTTGTATACATTTCATGCCTTTCTGACACAGATGGTTCTCAATGCATCCCCAAGTCCTCTCTCATGCTCTTTTATGACCCCTTTGCCTTAACCTATCACCTGTTTTCAAAGATATATAATGGCAGATACGTATGGCCCTCCACTCACCCAATCAAATGTGTCTTCATATAGGTTTAGTAAATAAAAATCTTCTTCAATTGCTGTGTCCCCCCCTGACGCCACCGACGGTCTCCAATCCAGCCGCTGCCACCGTAGCATAAAAGTGGTGGCAGGACGCTACTCGAGAGGCCCTGAATTTCTGTGTTATGTTGTGTGTCAGTGAAAATTGCAATCCGTTTTCTGTGTGTTACAATTTGGTATACGTCCGTTGTTATTTGTCTGTTGTTATTTGTCTGTGTTATGCGCATCTGAGGTTGGAGAGTGGGACAGGTAAGGATGTCACGCGACATACATTGTGCACATGTACTTTTGAATATCACTGTTGTTAGACACACTAGGTAAGGGGCGTGATCCACCCACTGTACTTTGGTTTTCTCATTGTATATATTAAAGTAGGTTAGGTAGTGCGTAATAGACGTGAAGATTTATTTTCAATAACTGCTGTATTTTATAGATAGGATAGTTAGGGTAGATGTTGGGCCAATAGATTGTTTTGTTTACTTTATTTCTATTGTTTGGACGCCGCCCAGGTCTCATCTCTCCAACTCTCCCATCTATCTGTTCAAACATCTTGTGTTCCAGTTGTTTTCTGTAAATTTCAATATATTCTTGTAAATATTTAATGTTCTTTCTATATATATATATATATATATTTGCATTTATTATTATCACTATCTTTGTAAATAAACTTGCATTTAGTTAGTCTTGGTTTTTTGTTCCTCACTTGTTGATTTTGTGTGTTTGCTTATGTGTTTCACCCAAAATTAATGTTACTCTCCCTCCCCTTTACTCACCATCTTTAAAAACGTAACTATCTAGTCAAATATTATTTACTGTCATTATGGTAAAGATAAAATAAATCATTAGAAATGAGTTATTAAAACTATTCTGTTTAGAAATGTGTTGAAAACAATCTTCTCTCCGTTAAACAGAAAATGGAGAAAAAAATAATGCAGGGGGGCTAATAATTCTGACTTCAGCTGTATATTTCTCCTTAATAAAGACATTATTAAAACTGGCAGTGTGCTCTGTTATATTATGATGTTATATGAAATGATACCATTAACACTGTCTGTCATACCACCTTCAATGTCAGTTAAAATAGCCAGTGTTTATTTTGCAGCCACTTTGTCATCTATAAATGAGTAGCAATAAAAAAAACTTGTCTCTTGAACATTTCTTAAGATAAGACACAAGATAAGAAATAATTGTGTTTCCTTACAGCAGTTAGCTTACTGATTAGCTTCACAATTTACAACCCTAACCAGCATAAAACCTAACAAAACACCCTGCAGTCATTCTTTAAGCCACCGCGAGACCAACTGTGTATTTAAAGTATACGTGAAATCAAAACGAACTATAATGATTTTGTTAGCTCACATTGCTAGTATTCATTCATTCATATATTCATTCATTCATTTTCCTTCGGCTTAGTCCCTTTATTTATCAAGGTTTGCCACAGTGGAATGAACCGCCAACTTATCCAGCATGTGTTTTACACAGTGGATGCTCTTCCAGCTGCAACCCAGTACAGGGAAACACCCATACACACTCGCATAAATACACGCACTCATACACTACGGCCAATTTAGCTTATTCAATTCCCCTATAGCGCATGTGTTTGGACTGTGGGGGAAACCGGAGCACCCGGAGGAAACCCACACCAACACGGTGAAAACATGCAAGCTCTACACAGAAATGCCAACTGGCCCAGCTGGGACTTGAACCAGCGACGTTCTTGCTGTGAGGTGACCGTGCTAACCGCTGAGCCACTGTGTCGCCCATTTTTGTGTACTGTCACACAAATAGTAATAATCCACAGGAAGTGAAACTATACCTGGTCTTAACAATGTCTACAGGCATGGAGGCGGCAGTGGTGACCAGTCCACTGATCATACTGGCACAGAAGTGACACAGGATATCATCTCTGAAATATCCTGCAAAACAAAGAGAGAGAGATTTTAATGTATATTAAGGAGGAACTAAAACAGGCTTTTTTTCAAGATGTAAAATAAGTCTCTGATGTCTCTAGAGTGTGTGTGTTCAGTTTCAGCTCAAAATACCACACTAATAATGTCTTATATCTCTTTGAAATTGCCCCTTTTAGGCTTTGATTTTAATTGTGGCATTTTGGTGACTGTCGCTTTAAATTCAAATGAGATTGTGCTCTTTCCAAAACAGGGCGGAGCTTCAAATGCCTATGCGTCAGCATAGTGGCAGATTCAAAAACAAGACTAGCGTTCTGTGCTAATGAGTAGGGCCAGACAGAATCTGCGGACGTTTTTTGCTATTACTGTAGAGAATTTTGGTAAAAATCTGTGGATTTCTGCAGAATTATTTTGGGAGTATCATAATTAAAACCTTAATATGTGAAATAAAAAATAATAACTTTTTGCCTTTTATTTAATGTTTAAAATGCAAATCCAATTAGATCCACTTTATTTGGTAAACAAAGCAAGTCTCTCATATAATATATCTACTAAAAGACTGAAAATCTTACTTTACAAACTGCATTTTACATAAATCAGATTAACATTTTCATATTGGTCAATAATATTACTGTAATTAATTAAAAAACTGAACAAATTTAGGATTTACACACATTTACTCAAGTAAATAAACAGAATTAATGATAGGCTAAAAATCTGCGGAAATCTGCGGAATTCTGAGCGCGCAGATTCCATTTGGGCCTACTCATGAGGGGGAGATGGGGACTAGTGGGCGGGGCTTTCCCCCTCTGATGACACGTACAAAGGGAGAATGTCAATCAAAGTGTTTCTGCAGACTGTTTTTATCAAGTGTGATGATAAAAAATACAAATAATTCATTTTAACATTAGAAGCTGGTTATATTCACACATTGTTGCAACACAAATGTATTTAAACCCCTTATAAAAGTGAATTTTGCATAATAGGTCCCCTTTCATTTCAATTTGACCTCTGAGCTAACTTCTGCAATTAACAGGATAAATAAATCACAGTGACTGCTGTCAGCAGTTCACAATCTGTATATAATGTTCAGATTGTAAACTGACTCTTCTCACAGTGTGCGATCGTCTTTGTGCTTTGTTTTACTTATGTTTGAGACTCCTATTAGAGAGAGTCCTCTGATAGCGATTACATAAGATGTGATTGAAAATTATTTTATTTTTCACTTGCCAGAACGGCTAGTGTTTTGAAATGTGTCACACGCAACGCTTGATTTTTCGCTTGCAGTTTGTGGGTTGGCACTTGGCAGGTGTTCACTTTAACACACAATAACCTTCATTTAACACTGCTTACTTTGCTTTGTTTTGACCACAAACAGAACACAAAACTAAAAGAAACTAAGCCCAGCTTGCAGTGGATCTAATCAAGCACATATATACTGAACACAAATACATTCTATTTCAAATATTTCCCAAGTAATGTTTAACAGAGCAAGAAAATTGACAGTATTTCCCAAAAAATTTTTAGGTAACACTTTAAAATAATGGTCCATTAGTTCATGTATTTACTAACATGAACAAACTATTAGTAATACATTTATTACTGTATTCACTCCTCTTTTTTAATGTTAGTTAATGTTATTTAAGTTAAACTGCGTTAGTTCATGTTAACTCATGATGCATTAACTAATGTTAACAAGCACAACTTTGGATTTTAATAATGCATTAGTTAATAACGTTAAACTATGATTAATAAATGCTTTACAAGATTATTCATGCTTAGTTAATGTTGGTGAATATATCAACTAGCATTAACTAATGGACCATTATTCTTAGGGCTGCTCGATTATGGGAAAAATCATAATCACGATTATTCAAAACGATTATCAATTGAAGTCAAAATTATTCGCCCTCCTGTGATTTTTTTAAATATAAATATTTCCCAAATGATGTTTAACAGAGTAAGGAATTTTACACAGTATTTCCTATAATATTTTTTCTTCTGGAGAGTTTTATTTTGGCTAGAATAAAAGCAGGTTTAAATATTTTGAAACCTATTTTATCAGCTCAATATTATTAGCCCCCTTCAGCAATATATATTTTGATTGTCTGCAGAAGAAACTACTGTTATACAATCACTTGCCTAATTACACTTAAGCCTTTGAATGTCACTTTAAGCTGAATACTAGTGTCTTGAAAAATATCTAGTAAAATATTATGTACTGTCATCATAGCAAAGATAAAAAATCAGTTATTAGAAATGAGTTATTAAATCTGTTATGTTTAAAAATGGGTTGAAAATAAATCTTTTTATTAAACAGAAATTGGGGGAAAGGATTGCTAATAATTCAGGAGGGTTAATAATTCTGTTTTTAACTGTATATATGCACAGTTATTTTCCTCCTTGTAAATAAGGAAAGGTAAATAAATACAGTGAAATAAAAATATAAAGCAAACTGTGCTTTAAGCATCTTTACTGAAAGAAAAAAACTTAAGCTACAAAAGTCCTTCAGTCAAGAGCAGTGTGTGATTTTGTCCTTGTTGTTTGATTAATAATATAAACAGGCGGCAGCTGGAATATTGCGCTGTCACTTTAAGAATAGTGCGGCTCTGCTATGGTTTCTCTTTCACATGTCTTTTAATTCTCAACTTGTTTGTTTATTACACAATTGAGGGTTAATATAATCACTAAACGCCGCGCTCTGTCACAAATGCGCATATATTTGACCATTAAAGCGCTCATATTAAGATGGCGTTAGATGTGTGTGCTCTGCTCGTCTCCGAGGCTAAGCGCGCACACACACAACAGCCTGCGCTCTTTCACGCTTTTAAAAAACATGAATGATGCGCATCCCGTGCTGCAAACGTTACATTACAGTACATGCTTTTAGTCATTTTCACGTGGAACTGAGCTTTGCAGAGCAACAGATGTGTACAACTGGAAAGTGGCGGTATATGACGCAATAATCGTTTATCTCGATTAATGTTTTTTCATAATCATTAGAAGCCAAAATTGAAATCGGATTTTCGATTAATTGCACAGCCCTAATTATTCTAAAGTGTTACCATCTTTTGTGGAAACTATTATTTCTTTTAGATTGGCTGGAATAAAAGCAGTTTCTACATTTTTAAAAATGACATTTATGGTCAATATTAAGAAATATTTTTTATTCAGTTGGCTAAAGATATCCACTGTTATCCAATGATTGCTTAATTAACCTGACTTTAACCTAATTAACCCTTGTGTGCTGTTGGGATGTTTTCATCCACTTTGGGGTGATTTTGCGTTTTAATTTTGGCCAAATGCAAATTACAAATGCAATAATTTCTGACAAATAAAGATAAGATTTAAGACAAATCTCATTTTGAAACATATTTTGGGCAAATGCTTTGAAATTTTACGAAATTCCATACACGATACACTCTGGGCAAATCAACTACCCTTTTGTTATGTTCGGGGCTGTTTTTACCCTATTGATTTCCATTATAATGGCATTTTTTGATTGCAAAGCTACAACATATTATCATGCATTCTTGATTGTTGAGGTAAATTTTTTACTGATCATCAGCTACAATGCAATAAAAGCTTATTTTCTGGCTTTTATATGGAGCATAGTATGTACGTGTGTCTGTGACAGAGACCTTTGCACACTTGCCTTGATATGTTTGAGAAAATCAAAATAAGCAGAACATAGTTAGCATACTAAGTGTATTATTGCACTCACACACACACACACACACACACGCACAACACTATAATCTGCTGTTTTACTCCTAATAAAAGTCAGAAACGTTTTTGCACAGGCCTATCTAAAGGGTTAATGCTGCCAACTAATGATCAACAGTAAATACTACACATTTGACCTCTTCCCATGGTCTTTAAATTTAATTTAAGCTGAATACTAGTATCTTAAAATATCTAGTTTAATAATTATGTACTGTCATAAGCCCCTTTCACACATACAGACCTTTCCGGAAAATTACCGGTAATTTTTTTAGCCCTTTTTGGAAATATCGGTAAATTCGTTCCGGCTACTCCGGAAAGAGAAGTTGTAACATTATCGGTTATTTACCAGAATGCTGCGCTGTGTGAACGCAGAAAGAAGATTGCCGAAAAGAGCACGTACCTGTCTAGAACGTGCTGACGTGAGACGTCTGATTTAGCCAATCAGAACACTCAGACGCATTCACCTCCGCGCGGTTTATGGAAATAAAAGCCTTTGAATATTTTCCCAGACACATTTAACTGCTAGAAGTTAGTCAGATAACGTTTATATGTTCATCTTAATGCCAACAGTGTAAATAATTAGCGATAGATGCCTATGATAAGCCGTTGTTTGTTTACCTTCAAGCTCTGCTTCCTTCAGCAGCTTGACGAGTCAAGTGTGCACGTGAAGCAGCTGGTGAGCGCCAGCACACACACACATATCATCTACATCTCGACGTGCGAAAGTGTTGCTCTATGTTTTCATCGAAGTTGTTCACTATACTGATCCATCCACAGAGTTTGTAATGTAGTCAAATGTTTACAAATACAGGCCCAGCCGTTTAGAGGTCATTTCTGATTGATGTCAGAATTTACCGGTATGTTGGAATGGATGTGTGAATGGTCTTTTCCGGAGAAATTCAGTAACGACCTCGCCTGTGTGAACATCGCTTTTTTAATTTACCGGTAAAGTCATGCCATAAATTTTCCAGATATTTACCGGTATCACTGTGTGAAAGGGGCTATTGTGGCAAAGACAAAATAAATTCGTTATTAAAACTATTATACTTACAATGCTATTACACATATATACTGTAAATGACCAATGACAATGACTGACCAGTCCAACTAATCAACTACACCACGCACACGCCCTGCTAATGAGCAGTTAACCATGTACAACCAACCAATGATCAGAATCAGGAATTGGTTGTATATACTAGAAAGGCTGACTCTGTAAGTTTGTGTCTGATAAGATAAAGGAAGGTCCGTACCAGAGTCCAACAGTGCTTGTTTGGACTGAGAATATGAAGCAAGTTGAGCTGCATTCACAACTACTGCTCTGGCCATGGTCGGTATGCATCCCTGCATTCAAAACAAAACAAAACACACATCATTAAGCACATAGGGTACATCTCAATAGGTCTTGTATGTGAATTTGAGCTCTGGCAAAGACAGTCAGGAGCTTAGTTCACATATTTTTCATATACAGTCAAAGTCAGAATTATTAGCCCCCTGCATATTTTTTCCCCCAAATTCTGTATAACGGAGAGAAGATTGATTTTAACACATTTCTAAACATAATAGTTTTAATAACTCATTTCTAATAACTGATTTATTTTATCTTTGCCATGATGACAGTTAATAATATTGACTAGATATTTTTCAAGACACTAGTATTCAGCCTAAAGGTTACATTTAAAGGCTTAACTAGGTTAATTAGGCAAGTTAGGGTAATTAGGCATTGTATAGCGATGGTTTGTTCTGTAAACAATCAAAAAAAATTGCTTAATGGGGCTAATAATATTGACTTTAAAATGGCTTTAAATTGGTGCAATAGTCTAGTGGTTAGCACGCTGACATATGGTGCAGTAGCACTTCAGGGTGTCCCGAGTTTGAATCCCGGCTCCAGGACATTTCCCGTCCCTACCCCCTCTCTCTCTTTCACTTCCTGTCTGAAATACTGTCCAATTAACTTAATAAAGGCAAAAAAACCAAAAATAAATCTATTTCAAAAAATGGCTTAAAACATTTTTAATTCTCGCTGAAATAAAACAAATAAGAATTTCTCCAGAAGAAAAAATATTATAGGAAATACTGTGAAAAATTCCTTGCTTTGTTCAACATCATTGTGTGTGTGGGGGGGGGGGGGGGGGGGGGGGGGGGGGGGATAACAATAAAAATAATAATAATAATAATAATCACAGGAGGGCTAATAATTCTGACTTTAACTGTATATACTAAAATACTGAATTATTAAAAGTACATTCTAGCTAAATAATTTGATTGTTTAATATAAGAGCAACATATCAACCATCAAACAATTCTTTTATTTTTTTAAATATGCAAGAGGTACACAAATTTGGATCACATACTAAGAGAACAAATCAACAAAAACAAAAGAAAAACAAAAAAACAACAATACAGTCAAGTACTGGCAGGTGCGTGTGTTTGCATGTATGTATGTGTGTGTGTGTGTGTGTGTGTGTGTGTGTGTGTGTGTGTGTGTGTGTGCGCGTAAAGGTAACTAGGTGGACAGGTCAGAGTACATACATAGGAGAAAAAAAATGTATATATATATATATACACATAAACAACATGTATAACAGTCAAAAAATGAAGTAAATAAGATAGATATAAATAAAACAGACAGAAAGAGACCAATCAGTGGTGAGGAGTGACAACAATGATAGTAATGTAATGATAGTAATAATGACAGTAAAAAGAAAAAAGGACAACAGTGATAACACTGACAACAACAACAATAATAGTACTACACCAACTACTACTGCTACAGAATTTACTCATGTTACTGTTACTACTGCTGCTGCTACTACAGCCATAACAGTGTGTACTAATACTACAATGCCATCAACCAATTCTAAAATGTTTGCTAGATTGTTCCTAACCTGTCTAGCTGTGTTGTTCATGTTAAAAACGAACAAATAACAGATTATTTTTATAAGAACGTCTCTCGTTTGTCATTATGTTTGATGATTTAGTTTTTGTTTTGCACGTACTGTACATCAATGTGATTTTCATGGTGCGTAGTGGAACTTTGAGTTTTGGGAATACTGCGATTGAGACAACACTAAAAATGGCTGACATCCTGATTGGTGCACGGTAAAATGTTAATGAAATATACATTATGAAAAGTCAATTAATTCTAGAACGTCTGTGAAACCAAACAAGCTTATTCTTATTCAGACGCCTGAGCTATTCATAAATAAATCACGCAAACACTAAAAACAAACACTTACTCTCCAGAGCGTGGTGACTCCTTCTTCTCTAGTGATTCTGACGAGGGCATTGAAGACATTTGTGTAACCCCTCCTCTGATCTGGAGGCAACCTGGACAAGACAGATTAAAAAGAGAGTGATCTTGTAGAATTATTAAAGATTGAAATAAAGAAAACTTCATAATATATAAATAAATTATTAATTTCACTAATAAGTTCATAATAATTTTAATTTCACTATTTATAATCTATAATAATGACTCCTGCATAGTAGTCCCACAACATACTTTCACACCTGTCACTCGATGACAGAAAGTAGACAGAAAAGTCTAGTGGCTGGGAATGAGCTTTTTAATATGTCTGGTGTTATGTTAATGTTGTTTTTGTGTGTTTAGATCAGGGGTGTCCAAACTTTTTAGGCCGAGAGCCAGAAAAAAAAAAAAAAAAAACGTCCTGGACAAAATTTTACATACATCACACAGACACACATATATAGATAGATAGATAAAGAGAGAGAGAGAGAGAGGGAGGGAGGGAAGGGAGGGAAGGAAGGAAGGAAGGAAGGAAGGACGGATGGACGGACGGACGGACAGACGGACGGACAGACGGTCGGACAGACGGTCGGACAGACGGTCGGACAGACGGTCGGACAGACGGTCGGACAGACGGTCGGACAGACGGTCGGACAGACGGTCGGACAGACGGTCGGACAGACGGTCGGACAGACGGTCGGACAGACGGTCGGACGGACAGACGGACGGACAGACGGACGGACGGACAGACAGACAGACAGACAGACAGACAGACAGACAGACAGACAGAACGACGGATGGATGGATGAATGGATGGATGGATGGATGGATGGACGGACTGACGGACGGACGGACAGTCTAGATAGATAGACAGACTAGATAAATATATAGATGGATGGATGGATGGACGGACGGACAGACAGTCTAGATAGATAGACAGACTAGATAAATATATAGACGGATGGATGGACAGTAAAGATAGATAAATAGATAGACAGACAGACAGACAGACTGGATGGAAGGATGGACAGACAGTAAAGATAGATAAATAGATAGATAGACAGACAGACTGGATGGAAGGATGGACGGACAGACAGACAGACAATCTAGATAAAAAGACAGACAAAATAAATATATAGACAGACAGACGGACGGACGGACGGACGGACCGACGGATGGATGGATGGATGGATGGAGGGATGTATATTATTATGGAATTATTTTAATTCGTCGTCTAACTGTGTTTCTAGAAAGACTTACGTTTTTTAGATGGCCCGCGGGCCGTAGTTTGGACACCCCTGGTTTAGATGAACTTTTATGCCCAGTACAGGTATGATCTTATTGCCACACTATATCGTTATGATAACATGATATCGCTACCTTCTGTGATTTCCTGAAGATAAATACCAAAAAATAATGCAACTGGAATAACTACAGCAGTCGCCATCGTTGATCTCATATGTAGCAAGAGCTTGTGATGACATATGATGACGTGTGCAGGTGTTGTAGTGCTGTCCCATTTCTTAGGGGTAAAATTTGAAGCCCTTCCCCTTCACACTTTGTTTTAAGGGCCAAGAGAAAGGGGTAGGGGAAGAGGTAGGGGTAAAAAACAGAATTGGGATTGGGCCTTAGACACCCCAGAAAACAGTCAAATAGAGCTATTTAATCTATCTTGTGAAACTGCAATATTTATTGCAGAAAAAAATAATCGAAATTTTAGATTTTTCCAATATCATGCAGCCCTAATTCAGTTCAAAGCAAATATATATATATTACTGATGTCCATGTTAATGTAGTCAGTCAAGCCTCGTTTTGTCAATTATAGGACTTGATTAAAAAAAGAAAAAGTGCAAAGCTTGGAAATCCGGTGGAGTGAGGGTTAGGGTTGGGTCGAAAGATGATGCCATCGTCCACCTTGATGCTGAGCCGACATCGCGATCCTCCGCCCCGCCCCGCCCCCTGTCGCAGCAGCAGCCTGCTCGTGAAAAATACACACTGCAGGCCCGTTTACAATAATATGTCTTAGTGTTAAAATGGCATTTTAGAATGAAAACAATCCCCGTCCACACTGGCGTTTCATCTAGCATTTCTGAATAGCCCTCCTTCCACACTATACTGCTGAAAATGCACATCACGTGACCAGACACACACTCTCTGTCATGCGCTGCAGCTTTTGAGCTCCAGCAGTCAGCGAGTGCTTTGAGCACAAAACCCCAGAGAGCAGTGCACGTCGGACAGTTTATCAAGGATGTACCGCTGGATGGCGTCTCAGTATAGTTGTTAAATGTGATTTTTTAATGAATCTTTTCTCTAACTAACGACTCTTCAGTCTTTTGAATCTATCAGGTAACGTGTCACAGCATCAGTACACTGCTTCAATCTTTCACTTTCACGCTTGTAGCGAAAACCTCAGATACTGTTGGTTGGTTCCTGTTGGTTGTCGACGCCATTATAATGACACAGTTCACTCTGCCTATTCATGCCAGAGTCCTGTGGAAAAAGTGATTGACAGGTGGTAATTTGTGTGTAACTTTTCTTTATTTATGATTTGGTTATGGGTAAAACAAAGACCATCCGGGTCAGGTAGTTGAAACGGCAGGCTACAATTAATTAATTAATTATGAATTAATTATTCATAAATAATTAGTTCACTGCCACCTACAACAACGATGCCATCGTCCATCACAATGTTTTACATTAGACATTTTACGATGCCAAATTGGTCGACATCGCCCGACCCTAGTGCGAGTATATTTTCATACCTCCCATCAGCCGTCATTCGAATAAGCGCCACTTCAGCCGGAGTCCCAACAAACGCCCCCGTGGCCCCGGCGGTCATCCCGATCAGAGCCTTCATGAAGAAATTTGGCGGTGTGCCATCTGCTTTGGACATGCGCTCGAAGAGGATCGTGTAGATGCCCAAGCGGGTGGTGGTGTAGGTCGCCTGTCTCAAAAGACCCGCTGAAAGCCTGGAATACACAAAAACACATATGTGACGACAATAAACACTACGAGACACTAATGTTTTGCTTTCAGTTAGAGTAGATTATTTAAGACGTTTGGTATGTTGTAGACATTTCTTTTCATGCTTTTCTTTTGATATTATCATTTTTTGTCATGTAATACAATGAAATCATGTCAACAACCCATTTGCTAATTATTCATTCAGTTTTCCCGCTTAAATTCAAACTTTGGTTACATCATATCAACAACCCATATGCAAATTATTCATTTAGTTTTCCCGCTTAAATTCAAACTTTGGTTACATCATATCAACAACCCATATGCAAATTATTCAATCAGATTTCCCGCTTAAATTTAAACATTTGATACATCATTTCAACAACCCATATGCAAATTATTCATTCAGTTTTCCCGCTTAAATTCAAACTTTGGTTACATCATGTCAACAACGCATTTGGAAATTATTCAGTCAGTTTTCCTGCTTAAACTCAAACTTTGGAAGCATCATGTCAACAATCCATATGCAAATTATTCATTTAGTTTTCCCGCTTAAATTCAAACTTTGGTTACATCATATCAACAACCCATATGCAAATTATTCAATCAGATTTCCCGCTTAAATTTAAACATTTGATACATCATTTCAACAACCCATATGCAAATTATTCATTCAGTTTTCCCGCTTAAATTCAAACTTTGGTTACATCATGTCAACAACGCATTTGGAAATTATTCAGTCAGTTTTCCTGCTTAAACTCAAACTTTGGAAGCATCATGTCAACAATCCATATGCAAATTATTCATTTAGTTTTCCCGCTTAAATTCAAACTTTGGTTACATCATATCAACAACCCATATGCAAATTATTCAATCAGATTTCCCGCTTAAATTTAAACATTTGATACATCATTTCAACAACCCATATGCAAATTATTCATTCAGTTTTCCCGCTTAAATTCAAACTTTGGTTACATCATGTCAACAACGCATTTGGAAATTATTCAGTCAGTTTTCCTGCTTAAACTCAAACTTTGGATGCATCATGTCAACAATCCATATGCAAATTATACATTCAGTTTTCCTGCTTAAATTCAAACACTGAATACATCATATCAACAACCCATAGGCAATAAAACAATTGCAGCTTCTGAGTTGTGGCTTTTTCTTACCCGGTGTAGATGCCACGAATGCCCTCATTGCGAAGGATGCTGCTCACGGCATGGAAGCTGGTCTTGTATTCACGAGCTTTAGAGCCTTGACCACTCAACTGCATCCGATTCTTCACCAGATCCAGCGGCTGCACAAACACCGTTGCCCCCATCCTGGAAGCCAGAAATAATGTATATTATTTCATTTATTTATCTGCTTTCCAGTCCTGTTGCAAATCCGAAAAAATTCAATGGACATTAGAGCTGCGCAAAATGATCGTTATTGCAATAATAGTATCTGCAATATACGTATTTCAGACGTGTGATAAATTACATTTATTTTGTGCACTGGTTGTTTATCAAAATTCGACCAATCAGATCCTTACTATCTTTATCCCTGCCTCCCCAGTAGTTGCGGTTCTGCTATTGGCTGGAAGGGCACAAAGGTAAACCCAGAGCTAAAAATAAACACTATTGGGCGGAGCCGAGACAACAGAGGAAAATGACAACAGCCAATCAGTGTTAGAATATCTGCTGAGGTTTTCGCTCACTCATAGTGTTTCAAAACTAAATGTTTGCACCTTGACACAGTGTTTCAGACACTGAAATAGATCTGAAAAATATCGCTTACCTGTTTATTTTGATATTATTAAATAAATAAATCATTTTAAAAACATAGTTAATAAAATAGCATTTTCAAGCGAAATATCATATCGTAAGAAGAATCGTTATCTCAATACTCAACAACATCATGAATTGCATATTTTCCAGTATCGTGCTACTCTAATCAACATTATAAGCATCAGAATGACAGGTATAAAATATATATATTTATACAACCTTTCTGTCTGGTTCTTGAATCTGATGGCTGAGAGCCGTGCGATAGTCTGCAATATCAGAAACTTGTACAGCCTCACCCTCACCCTTCTGGTATTACTCCGCCCACATAGAGCGACAGCAGATCAATAACCTCACTACAGATTGACAAATTTTGCAGCTGTTGGACAACCATAATGTACTTTTGAAGCTTTTGTAGGCGAGAATACAGTTTGTTTAGACTGCAACTATGGAATTTATTTATAAGGATAGTGTATATTTTACATATTTGTAATTTCAGAGATACAGCACGTCGGCATCCATCAGCCTGTCATACTGAGTAGAGCAAAGATGATTGACGTTCCACCACAAGATGGGGACAGAGACTGCATAATAAGAAAAACTCTGCGTCATTTCAAACTACAGCTGAACAAATCATTATAAAACGGTAAGTGACTTTCTAAGTCGATCTCTCTGTTTTGTATGTTGGAGTGCTGTATTTATACAATAGCAATCTGGTAGTGTTTGCTTTAGCTTTTTGGAGTTAATTATTGTGATTTCCCGATTGCAACTGAGAAATGCTGGGAGGAAATGTCTGGAGACTGATGGCATTTCACATTATTCAGTCTTATAATTTTTAAATGTGAGCAAAATCACCTGTTTAGTCATCACTTTAGACCAGGGATGTCAAACTCAATTCCTGGAGGGCCGCAGCCCTGCACAGTTTAGTTCCAGCCCTGCTTCAACACACTAAAGCTGCGGTCACACTGTGCTTTTCCTCCCATAGACTTCCATTCATACGCACGTGAATGCGTCAGATCGGAAACGCAAGGTCATGCGTTAAGTTTCATAGGTTGCTTCAGCGCAAAGTTCAAGCTTGGTGAACTCTGACCTGCGAAATCGCATCACTTGACTGCGTGAGACCAATCGAGAATCAAAACAGGACCTCTCTGGACAGAAACTTAAAACATGGAGCAAATCGCTCGCTTTTTTGATGTCTAAACATCTTGTTTAATCCCGCCCCTTTTTGCAGCGCCGTACGACAGAATTTCGCACACACAAAGCCCAGTGTGACCGCAGGTTAAAGCTATGGTCACACCAGGCTTTGTGTGTGCGAAATTCTGTCGTACGGCGCTGCAAAAAGGGGCGGGATTAAACAGATGAATTAGACATTAAAAAAAGCCAGCAATTGCTCCATATTTTAAATTTCTGTCCAAGAGGTCCTGTTTTGATCCTCGATGGGTCTCACGCAGTCAAGTGATGCGATTTTGCAGGTAAGAGTTCACCAAGCTTGAACTTTGCACCGCAGCAACCTACGAAACTGGACGCATGACCCTACGTTTCCGGTCTGACGCATTCCCGTGCGTATGAATGGAAGTCTATGGGAAGAAAAGTTAAGTTTGACCGCAGCTTTACCTGTAGGTTTCAAACAAGACTGAAAGATTTAATTAGTTTGATCAGCTGTGTTTAATTAGGGTTGGAACTAAACTGTGCAGGGCTGCAGCCCTCCAGGAATTAAGTTTGACATCCCTGGTTTAGACGTTATGCAAGAGAATCATTCAAATATTAGCTCTAAAATTATGTTGGTGAAGTAGCAATGGTTTCTGCTGTTCTGACGTCAGCTTTAGATGTGAATAAATGGTGGAAGAAAGTAGTTCCTAATACAAAAGGGTTTTTTGATTTTTTTTTTTGATTGTGCTGTCAAATTGTTGTATAAACGCAATATCACACTTGTAGCAGTGCGATATGGCTGTATATCATCACTGGTGGGACACAACGCACGCCTGCCACCAGTGCCGATACACAGCCATATTGCACTGCTACTCATGTGATATTGAATAATGGAATCTTCCAGATAAATCAACAATAAAAACACATCATAAAGTCCATCTGGAATTTTAATTAACTGTGTATCTGTTGATACAGTTCATTTCCAAATAATCTTGAAATTAATTATGCAGCAAAACAAAACATCACAATGTCAAATGTTTCCAATATCGTGCAGCCATATCATCTACAGCAGGGATCACCAAAATTGTTCCTGGAGGTCCGGTGTCCTGTAGATTTTAGCTCCAACCCTAATCAAACACACCTGAACAAGTTAATGAAGGTCTTAAGCTGCGGTCAAACTGGAGTTTTCTCCCCATGGACTTCCATTCAAACGCACGCGAATGCGTCCGACCGGAAATGCAAGGTCATGCGTCAAGTTTCGAAGGTTACTGAGGTGCAAAGTTCAAGTTTGGTGAACTCTGACCTGCGAAATCCCATCACTTGACTGCGTGAGACCAATCGAGGATCAAAACATGACCTCTCTGGACAGAAATATAAAATATGGACCAATCGCTCGCTTCTTTAAATGTCTAATCATTTTGTTCAATCCCGCCCCTTTTCGCAGCGCTGTACGACAGGATTTTGCAAGCTCAAACTCTAGTGTGACCGCAGCTTTACTAGGTATACTTGAAACACCCAGGCAGGTGTGTTGAGGCAAGTTGGAGCTAAACACTGCAGGGCACCAGACCTCCAGGAACGAGATTGGTGACCCCTGATCTACAGTAATATATAGCTGTATATAAAATTATTACATTTGTATATTTTTATTCTCTATTTACTTTACCATGTTCTTCTTAAATTCCTCATTATCTGTGTTTTTGTCCTGTCACTGTGGAAGCTTCGGTCAATGAAACAAATTCCTTGCACGTGTAAATGAAGCGATTTCTGATTTTATTTCACTGGTCCTGTCAAATGTTTGTAACTTAATTGGTGCCAAAATAACCCTCAGTGTAAATGACACCACTTCTGAAGAATTGAGGTAAAGTTGGTTTTATATTAACACATTCGTTTAGTGACAAATTGTGCTGCAGTCCTTATATTGTCTACCCTCATACTTTGAATATTCAGTCTGAAATCTCTTGTAAGTATGACTTCAAAATTTCATTAGCACTATTTAATTGACTGTGAACAATGTTGTACTTTGATAGTCATTGGCTGATAATATGATTTCACTATGTAGATTTTGCAAAGAATACTTTTCTGAGATTATATTATTAAGGAGAAAGTCTGAATGTGTAAATATAAAATAAACTTTACCTCAATTTCTGAAGAACAGAATTACATGTAAAAGAAATCAATTTCCATATGAATTATGACACTATTTCTAAATATCTTGTTTTATTTTTCCTTTTTAGATTTCATAACAAAGCTCTGATATCTACATATAAACACACTCAGAAATCTATAAATAAAAGGCATTTGAAATGATCGTTTTTCGCCACATGTAAGGTGTAAATGCCTCGTCGTGACATTTAAAGTGAAGTTTGACACGGGGTTACCACCAGGCTTTCTCTGGGCCTGCAATATTATTTCCAACACAACTACTACCTTAACAAAAAACAGCTTAGAAAATTCATAACACACCACATAATCTCCTCATGTTGATTCTATGTTTAACAGCTCGAGCAATTATTAACTGTAACCCTGAACGATAACCTCCCATCAGCAGCTCATTCAATGAAATCCTATAGAAACGGAGCGCGCCGCTGCACGAACGGGCACGTACACACACACACGTACCCAGCCAAGCCGCCGAAGAGGAACTTTATAGATTTGGGCGATGTTTTGGGCTTGGCTGTGTCCGCTGCGGCTGCCATCGCTGCGGTGCTGTCCGGGTTTCTGGAGGACACCTTCAATCCTGCCGCTCCGCTGATCTACAGCCGCTGTTGTCGACAGCAAGGTGACTCGTCTGGATCGCGCACGTCCGCTTGAACCAATCGGGATACGAGTTTCCACTCGCGGGGCCGAGCACGTACGTGACGTTTCAGTTTCGTGTGATATTTCTTAAAGACACAGACGTTTAGGGGGTTTACATTTTTTGTCCTTGTGTAGTTATACATATAATGTAATCCTGAGAAAATTCCTTCCAAACTATCTTCATTTTATACACAATGTCTGTTAATCTACAATCTACAAGCACAACTTTCCCCCTCATAATCATATAATTTGGCTCAACAGAGATGTACTGTACAAAAATAAGTCAATTCACTTTGATGATTGGGCAAAAAATAATATAATTTAAGATAGACAATTATTTATTAACAGAGGAGTGCCTTTTAAATATGATGAATTTTTGTCCCATTAAAAATTAAAGAATTTACTATTGTTTTTGGAGCAATCCCTTCTGCTTTATGCATTATGCTTATGAAGTGATGGGACAACCAGTCTCCCCAGGTTGTGCCACATCTAAATGTGCTAAAAACAGTTCTTGGTAAATTACTATTTACCACAAAGCCAAATAACAAAAATATTCGCTCTCTATTCCAGCATGAGATAATCTCTTGTCCTAATGCTGTCTATTATTGGAACAGACATATAGGCAATATTAACTGGAAAAGAGTATGGACTTTATACCTCAGAAAATCCTAATGTACAATAAAATCCATGAAGTGTCTTATAAAATACTACATAGATGCTATCCTACAATTTTTTTTTTATTTACAAAGGTTTATTTCTGAAGATTTGGATGTAAATTGCTCCTTCTGTGATCACCAAACTGAAGATCTGTCTTACCTTCTGTGTACCAAAATTGTTTGAAAAATGTATTAGGTATATTTAGTGGTATAATTCCTGATGTTATGTTAAAATATGAAAATGTTATTTTAGGATATGGCCATCAGAATGAACATTCAGTTGTTTTTATTATTTATTTAATCTTATTATATTTTTGGCCAAACATTTTATACACAAGTGTAAATTTTGTAAGCATAAACCTTTCTTTCAGATTTTCCTGAAGATCAAAATCTTTATATGTCTTTGATTTCTGAATCTACCAACAAGAAAGCTGTGAAAACTGTGAATTTGTTTAAAAGATAAATTTCTGGTTTGCTCCCTGGCATGTAATGTAATATAATGTAATGTAAATGTTTCATTTTGTTATAATAAAAATAAATAAATAAATAAAATAAAAAAGACACAGAGACACATTTAACGAGTAAATCAAGTTGTTACAATTTTTTTTAGAGAGATGGATTCTGGGTGCACTTTTTGTATGAATTAGAGGAGTAATATACACCCGATTGTTTTGGTTTGATGTTGAATATCATATATTTAAACTACAAGTTTTTTTTGTTTTTTTTTTACATACAATAATAATAATAAAACTTTTGAAAAAATTGATTATTAATTTAAAGATTATATATGGGAATTATCATGCACGCAAACAAAATTGGTCCAATGACAAAACTTAAAATTTATTTGTTTAAATCTGATCCTAAGCATTATATTGAATATTATATTAGAAATAAAAAAGCTATAAATACGTATGCAATTTTGGAATCATTTTCTTTTGCAATTTTCTTGTAATCTATATTTACATATATCCCCTGTAATTTTTTTAAAATAATTTTTTCTTCTCTATTGATTTTGTTCCTTTGATTGCAAGTACTTTCTTGTTATACAATAAATAAATAAAAAGAGTCAGATATGTTTTAATTTGACCTTTAACTGTATATTTTATTAATATTGCAATAATTAGTGTTAATGTGTGTTAAAAGTGTGTTTCTTTTATCACACTTTATTAATTTCTCTGTAGTTTTCAATTAGGCCTACTACAGCCTACATAGTTTTAATTTTAAAGAGTCATAAATCTCTCTAAATCTTCAACATTTCAAACTTTATAGTTTTGATTTTTGTGTATTTCTTAAAGAGACGATTCATTTTGTGAATCCTGTAGTATTTTAAACTGATTTATGTTGCAAATCTTGTATCTATTATTAATAAGTTTCTTTTATAACACTTTATTGAGGTGTCTGTAGTTTTTTTTTAATTACAATACAGTTTTTATATTAAAGAGTCATAAATTACTTCAGCAGAACTTTACAGATTGATGCATTAATTAATGTTAAGTGTTAATAAATTAATCATGCTTAGAATCATATTGTAAAGTTAATTGGAACAAAATATGTGATTGAAATGTTTATCTTATATTTCACAGCAGTTGTGGGCTGAGTTCCATTTTGTGTCAGGCAACAGCCTTTAAGATTAATGGATTTACCATACAGTCCATGGGATTTACACGATTATGTTTTGTAGCCTAAAATGTCTCCTAACACAAAAACCTCAGTGGAGGATTGTTCAGTTTCTGAGCTGCAAACTCCAGCGCCACCTTGAGGCAGTCATCGATACAGCGATTGTGGTGTCACTATTGAATAAATTCAGCGTTTGAACGGAATTAAACGAAATTGCGAGGATAATTAAATCAACATTACAGCATTTTTTTTACCGCTAAAACAATTAGAATGAAACAACTCGTCTCGTACATGCAAATGGCGTCCGTTGAAAATAAGATGGCTACTGAAAACTTTCATGAGCGCCAAAAAATATTATGGATCGTTATAAAGCCTTGAAGTTTTACCATTTGACTATTTTAAGTATTCTAAGGATTTATTTGCTATTTAAAGATATTGATTTGTTTTGTTCACTATACTAATAAATACATAATAAATAGCCTAAATATAGGTTTAAAAAAAGAGAAAACGTCATGAGGGGAATTCCTGTCATTGATCTCTTCTTCCCCCCTCTGTTTAGGATGGATAGAGCAGTATAATAATCAATTTAATGTACTGTACACACGGCTCCAATAAAACAAAACACCATCCGCAACAACAACAACGTTGGAAACACACAGAAATGCAATGAGTGAATGCAATGCAATGAATTAATTATTTAGAAACGTTTTAAAAACATTATCCTCATGTAAAAAAAACGTTCTGTCTTCGATCTAAAATGCAAAAGGATATCCCATCCTATCCTATCCTATCCCATCCCATCCCATCCCATCCCATCCCATCCCATCCTATCCTATCCTATCCTATCCTATCATATCATATCATATCATATCATATCATATCATATCAAAAACGTATAATTTATAGTTCTAGAGTTTTTTTTAACCATATTTGCTATGGTAGTAGGCCTACAACAACTTGTAAATGTATAAAAAAACAACACCAATTAACCAATACTGTACTAAAGTTTATACAACTGCATTATATTGTAATACCACACAGTTTGCTGTAGTAAAAACTAAACTATGCTACAGCATGTATTACAGTTTATCTGTTCACTGTTAATTCTAATATTCTGTAACATTCATTGGCAGAGTTGTAAATACTATATATTATATAGAATAAATGTTACTATAGTATGATTCAAAAACACTATTTTCTATAAATTACTATTGAACGTTTTTCATGTAACTGAAATGAAAAGGGTGTTAATATTTTATAATATTCATTGTCAAAATTAAAAAAAACAAAAAAAATCTAATTTCATTTTTAATTTTGGAGCATACATTATTTTATAATGCAATTGTTAATCTGCTTTTTTATTTTCTTTTTTATAATATAACTGATTATTATTATTAATTATTATTATATTATGTAAAATTGGCAATAATTACCTTCCATATTGTAACACTTTTATCAGAAATGCGTTTATCCTTTCTGTTTTTGGACATGCACTTTGGCAAAAGCACAGTGCCCTTTTAAGAAGATTATGAGGATTATTCATTACTGTGGAGTATTTCAAATGAAATTTGTATAATCTGAAGGTTAATGCCATGCCCCCACATGAAAAAAAAATAGTAATTAGTTCATAGTAAATATAGTGTTTTAGAATCATACCATAGTAAAGTGTTTATATTATATAGTATTTAGAACACTTGTTAATGAATGTTACAGCATAGTTGGCTATTAACTATAGTGAACTCATTTATTCATTTTCCTTCGGCTTAGTCCCTTTATTCATCAGGGGTTGCCACAGTGGAATGAACCACCAACTTATCCAGCTTATGTTTTACACAGCGGATGCCCTTCCAGCTGCAACCCAGTACTGGGAAACACCCATACACACTCATTCACACACACAATTTAGTTTATTCAATTCACCTATAGCGCATGTGTTTGGACTGTGGGGGAAACCGGAGCACCCGGAGGAAACCCACGCCAACAGAGGGAGAGCATGCAAACTCCACACAGAAATGCCAACTTGAACCAGCGACCTTCTTGCTGTGAGGCAACAGTGCTAAACAGTGAGCTCCCGTGTCGCTTATAGTGAACTGATAAACTGTAATAAATATTGCAATATACTTTAGTTTACTACAGTAAGCTGGTACTGTAGTATTACATATTCTAAAGTCATAGAAAACTACAGTATTGGGTAATTTGTTTATATCACCAAAGACTATAGAATAAGTCTGTGTTTGGGGTCTGTAATAATTCAATAAAGCCAAAAGACAATTTAGACATGAAGTAAACTGTAACAGGACAATAGGGGGCATCCTAAGATACTGCAGTGAGCTGACACTGTTTCCGAAGCAAGGTCATCCTTTCTAAAGAATACTTCTGTCTTACAGAGGTGTATATTTATATACGTGAGTTGTGTTACACACATGTGAATATAAATATATGAGGTGATAAATGAGTGGAGAACATGACACAATGGGCAGTGTACATAATGTGAAGTTACATTAAGTGCTGCTAAATCTTTCAACATCCTATTTTTAATATCCAATTTCATTTGTCTTTGCTATTATGTTAGTACATAATATTTCACTATTTATTTTAAAAGATACTTGCATTCAGTTTAAAGTGCAATTTAAAGGCTCAACTAGGTTAATTATAGTTAAGTAGGCAAGTCATTGGACAACAGTGGTTTGTTCTGTATAGCACAACAAAATAAAAAAAATAAAAAAATCTTAATCGGCTAATAATATTGACCTCAATAAACCTTATTTTTTTACATTTTTACTATTTTTCCAGCCAAAACTAAAAGAAATTAGACTTTCTCCAGAAGAAAAATGGCTCACACTTTACAATAATGTTCATTAGTTAATGTTAATTAATGCATTTACTAACATGAACAAACAATGAACAATACATTTACCACAGTATTTGTTCATGTTAGTTAATAAAAATACAGTTGTTTATTGTTAGTTCATGTTAACTCACGGTGCATTAACTAATGTTAACAAGCATGGACTTGGATGTTATTAATGCATAAGTAAATGTTCAATTATGATTAATAAATGCTGTACAAGTGCACTGAAAAAAAGTGTTGCATGCAAAACTGTTGCAAACAATTTATTTGTGTTGAATTTAAACAAACAAATTAAATTGAGCAATGTTCAACTTACTTTGTTTGTTTAAATTCAGTAAAATACGTTTTCTCGTGAGATCAGGCTGGTATTTTTACTTTCCCTTGAGTACATTTTTGCGCTCTATCTGTACTTTTACTCCACTACTTTCCTTCAACCTGCAGTCACTACTTGATTTTTTCTTGTCTATTGGGATTAGAAAAATCAGTCCTGTGAGTCCAATCAAATCACACATAAGGTAAATCGCATCATAATGAACTACCTCAAGACATGGCGATTTATTATTGCAGCAAACTGTTTGGAAGTATTCAAAGTGTCCAAGAAGATGTTCAAAGTCTTTACACACATTGGCCCAGAGACTGTTTAGATGCATGTTACTGATGAGAAGGTGACGGATGTTTACTGTATGATGACCGAAATGGCTTCAACAAGACGTCAACATGATGTCAGATTGACGCTGTACCCCAATGTCATGAGATGTTAAATTTTTTATGATCACACTTGACAAAAACAGTCTGCAGAAACACTTTGACTGACATTCTCCCTTTGTAAGTGTCATCAGAGGGGGAAAGCCCCGCCCATTAGTGACCATCTCTCCCTCATAAGCATAAACTGAGTGAGAAGCAGCCGTCCGCCATTAGAGTTTTCACCTTCTGAAGGTAATATCAGCGACTAAGAGGACTATAAATGTGGAGTAACAGGATGTACAACCTTTTGAAAAGAGCACAATCTCAGTTGAATTTAAAGCGACAGTCACCAAAACCACACAATTAGGATCAAAGCCTTAAATAGGTCGTTATCGACGAGTTATAAAACATTAATTGTGGGTTATTTTGAGCTGAAACTTCACAAACACACTCTAGAGACATTAAAGAGTGATTTTACACCTTGTATGTTGCGTTTGCTGGTGTGTGCATGTCTCTGTCTTGCTCTCTCTCTTTTTCTCTGCACAGGCCCTACTCTAACTACACAGACGACATGCCCTGGACTTTGAATTTTCTTTGGAAATGAAATTCGAGTTGATGTCAGAACTCAACATCGGGCCAACGCCAATGTCCAACCTAAAACCAACCAATAACCAAAGTCTAATATGCAACAGCTATGCAACAGCACAACGTTGTGTGAACGTTACCACTATTGACATTTATCAGACGTTAGATTTTGGTTGCCATACCTGATGAATAAATGTCAGTATTTGACGTCAAAATGATGTTGGTTTTAGATGTTGGGTCGACGTTGGATTTTGGTTACTTTCTAACAACCTGAAATCGACCAAATATCAACGTCATTTGACGTCATTGTTGGACATCAAAATAACATTGTCCTTAGACGCTGGCTAGACATTTAATTTTGGTCACCTGACATCACAACCTAAATCTAACCTAATAATAACGTCTTACGCACTACAGAATGTTACGTTTACACACATCCACAAATTACATGTAAATGCATCAGTTTTTAAACAGTGTAATACTCACTACTCATGAGTACTTTTTAAAGGACTACTTTTTACTCATACTTTGAGTAATATTTACAACCGATATTTTTACTATACTTGCATTACATTTTTAGGCAAGTAATGGTACTTGAGTATGATTTTTCAGTACTCTTTCCACACTGGTTTGCAGCCATGTGTGCAACCAATGATGAATTTCGCCCACATTACACATTAGCATTAATTTGATTTTCCCATAAGCATAATATACAGTTTATTCTTTGCGGCATGTTTGTGTGTGTGTGTGTGTGTGTGTGTGTGTATTTTCTGCTGGTGTCCACTTCTGGCTCAGCTCTTCTGACAGTATATATTGGTTGGCACTTCTCCTTTGGTGCACCATGAAAACCCATCACAGCTCGTCCTGAAGGCTGCGAATGCCTCCGGCGTCTCCCTGTCACCACGCATTACGACTCTTTAACTCATTCAAGCGTGTGTCACTGTGTATGCCTACGAACTGGTCAGTGGATGCATTTTCAAATAGCTTTACGTCTCTGATGCATTAGTTAAAATGACCTTCATTTTACCTCAGCATTATTTCCTGTCTTACAGATGCACAACGTCCCTCTCTATCTCTCTCTTTCTTTTTTGTTTTACATAGAGAGACCCCTGTATGACATCACACTCCGGAGATATAAATAGACAAATGATTTCTCAGGGGTCACAGCAGCCTTTAAAGCTGCTCAGCTTTGATCATGTTATTCAGTTTTGCCACTGACCACCGAATCTGCTTCATTTCACTGAGCTTATTTGAGTTTGGCTGGAAAGAAATGACAAATAAAGGTGACCCATTATGTAAAAATCACTTATATAAGGGGTTTAAACACAGTTGTGTGGCAGCAGTGTGTGAATATAACCAGCTTCTAATGGTAACAATTCATTAATTCAATTTTTTATGATCACACTTGATAAAAACAGTCTGCAGAAACACTTTGATTGACATCCTCCCTTTGTAAGTGTCATCAGAGGGGGAAAGCCCCGCCCATTAGTGACCATCTCTCCCTCATTAGCATAAACAGCTCTGAGTGAGAAGCAGCCGTCCACCATTAGAGTTTTCACCTTCTGAAGGTAATATCAGCGACTAAGAGGACTATAAATGTGGAGTAATAGGATGTACAACCTTTTGAAAAGAGCACAATCTCAGTTGAATTTAAAGCGACAGTCACCAAAACCACACAATTAGGATCGAAGCCTTAAATGGGTCGTTATCGACGAGTTATAAAACATTAATTGTGGGTTATTTTGAGCTGAAACTTCACAAACACACTCTAGAGACATCATAGAGTGATTTTACACCTTGTATGTTGCGTTTGCTGGTGTGTGCATGTCTCTGTCTTGCTCTCTCTCTTTTTCTCTGCACAGGCCCTACTCTAATTACACAGACGACATGCCCTGGGATTGGTTGGAGTGACCCAGGGCGTCTTTTAAGAAAATGGAAAACGGGCTTGGAGCGGGAGAGCGTGTTGCTTGGCGTTTGGTGTTATAGATAAAATATATAGTTGCAAAGTGTTATTTTTGATTGTGTATTTCCATTTTGGTGAATGTAAATTTTGACTATGTTGTTTATCCATCTGTAAACCCCCCCCCCCCCCCCCCTTGTTATTTTGTCTTTGGTTTGTTTGTTGTTATTGTAAATACTGTACTTTGAATATACACACAGTGAAAAGCAGTAGGGGTTGGACGCCACACTTTTCTGTAAATATTATCTCTTGTTTATATATTGTTGAAGTCAGAATTATTAGCCCCCTCTTTGAATTATTTAATCTTTTTTAAATATTTCCCAAATGATGTTGAACAGAGCAAGGGAATTTTCACAGTATGTCTGATAATATTTTTCCTTCTAGAGAAAGGCTTATTTGTTTTATTTCGGCTAGAATAAAAGCAGTTTAAAAATTTTTAAATGCCATTTTAAGGTCAAAATTATTAGCCCCTTTAAGCTATATTTTTTCGACAGTCTACAGAACAAATCATCATTATACAATAACTTGCCTAATTACCCTAACATGCATAGTTAACCTAATTAACCCAGTTAAGCCTTTAATTATCATTTTAAGCTGTATAGAAATGTCTTGAAAAATATCTAGTCATTAGCGGTTCATTCTGCTGTGGCGGCCCCAGATTAATAAAGGGACTAAGCCGAAAAGAAAACGAATGAATGAATGAATGAACTTAAAATATATTATAGTTTCACTGAATATTTGTTGCAATTAACTTTGGGGAGCTTTTTTACCCATCTAAGTAAGATATAAAAACAGTTAAAAGTAAAGATTTAGACATTTGTTTGATGTTACTGTAAATACTGTACTTTGTACATGGTAAGAAGCAGTAGGGGTTGGATGCCACACTTTTCTGTAAATATCTTGTTTATATATCTAATTTGTAAGTCGTTTTGGATAAAAGCATCTGCTAAATGACTAAATGTAAATGTAAATAGAAGTCAGCTGAGGTGGATCGGGCATCTGTTTCAGATGCCTCATGGACGCCTACCTAGGTGTTTCAGGCATGTCCCACCAAGAGGAGGCCTCGGGGAAGACCCAGGACACGCTGGAGGGACTATGTCTCTCGGCTGGCCAGGGAGCAACCTGGGATCCCCCCACAGGAGCTGGAGGAAGTGTCTGGGGAGAGGTAAGTCTGGGGTTCTCTTCTAAGACTGCTGCCCCCGGGATCCAGCCCCGGAAAAGTGGATGAAAATGAATGAATGAATCTGCCTTAAGTCTTGAGTTCAGCAGAAGAAAGACATTAAAAAAAGTTTGGAACCACTTGAGGCTGAGTAAATGGTAAGTAAATTAACTATTTGGTTGAACCAGTTTATTTAGTTCTAATCTGATAGTGTCAGTGCAGTCGAGTCACTTACATTGCTGTATCTCCAGTGTGTTGTACTGCAGGGGTCAACTAAGAAAGTCAAACACAACAGTGGAAGAACCTCTACAGAAGCCAGGCTCAGTCAATCCTCCATTGGTGAGTGTATGAATCAACATCCATCTACCGTTAGATTGACAGAACTGCTGATACTACATGCTGGATTGAGCAAACTGCTGAACCAACTTCTCCTGTCCCTGCTTTCAAGTGTTGCAGAGAAGAGCTCTATATATTTCTGTATTTTTAAAAGACGTGTGATATGAATAAAACACCTTGCGGAGGTGTTTGTTTTCAATAGCTTTGGAATAGTTCATTATTATTAGTTAAGAGCGGAGATTGGCTATGACAAATGTAGAATCTGAAATTCGTGATAACCTGTGTGTGCTTTAAATGAAATCAATTTTTTATTTGTCTTGGCTGCACGGTGGCGCAGTGGGTAGCACGTTCGCTTCACAGCAAGGTCGCTGGTTCAAGCCTCGGCTGGGTCAGTTGGCATTTCTGTGTGGAGTTTGCATGTTCTCCTCGTGTTTGCGTGGGTTTCCTCCCGGTGCTCTGGTTTCCCCCACAAGTCCAAAGACATGTAGTATAGGTGAATTGTGTGAGCTGAATTGTCCGTTGTGTATGTGTGTGAATGAGTGTTTGTGGATGTTTCCCAGTGATGGGTTGCAGCTGGAAGGGCATCCGCTGCTTAAAACGTATGTTAGATATGTTGGCGGTTCATTCCGCTGTGGTGACGCCGGATGAATAAAGTGACTAAGCCGAAAAGAAAATGAATGAATATTTGCTTTGCATTGATAATTTCAGTTGTGGTAATATAATCATTTATAAATAGTTATTCATCTAGTCAACCAGTTATTTAATTCATATTTTTAATTCATTCATGTTTATCAGTTATTATATTAATCATTTATTGATTTGATTTCTTTATTTTATATAGTTCTTGTTACTTGTTCTGCTTTTAGTGCTTTTTCCATTGTCTTATTTTGATGGTGTTTCATGAAATATTCCTCTCCACTGATATGAGATATGAGAGTCTGTCTCTAATTCAAGCTCTTGAGGTCTGATGTTTAACATTTGTTATGTTTGAAACACATGTAGCTAAGATTATTCAACAAACCCTGCTGTTTTATTATCATCACTTCGTCTTCTTCTCTTCTCTGGCTTCCTTCCACAGTCGACTTCTATATTGATAATAGACTGGCTACTTATCTCTGATGAACAAAGGGACTATGCTGAAGGAAAATGAATGAATGAATGAAAAAAAAACTTAAACAGTCTGAACCCCTTTCACAAAAGTCAATTTCAGGCTTTTAAACGACTGTGAAAGAAAATCAATCTTGTGCAATCACACAGTGATGCTTTAGCATGTGTTTAACTGCTATTTTTCTGCTGCAAAGTGAGATTCTGACAGACTTTTTAATCCCCTTGAATGGAAAAAAGTAGTTTTGGCTAGCGGATTATTATGGCATTTAGCGGCAGTAGCTAACAGGATGGTGCTATAGCCAGCTGAACCTTTGCCCCTTGTTTTGCACATGGATTTATGTAATTTCCATGGCATCAAAGCATGAGCTTTGGGAATGCTGGAGTGACACTGACTTTGCCTCCACATATAGCATTATGGATTACTGGGGTTTACATGTCCCTTCTCATTTAACACCTCAAAACTAGATCATTTGAGGCTTTTCACTGTGTTCCTGTACAAGGAAATTGCAGACAGAACAAAATGTATTCAGTCATTACTCTTCCAAGTAGCCACATGAACCTGCTGTGTGTGTGTGTGTGTGTGTGTGTGTTTTTTGCTTTGCATTTAAAATACATTGACTACATTTACCAACCCAGGCTCATTCTGAAAACGTAGTCCCGTGGACGTTTCTGGAGATCGCGAAATACGTCCTGCGAGGTACATATTTTTGCAGTTTTTGTTTTCGTGAATCCGCGAGAGGCCTCTGCGTGCGCTTTTTCGCTTCTCAAATGTCTCTCACCCTTGCTGTACTCGCGTAAACCCACCAGAGGCCGCTGTCGAACGATCGTCTGTCCGACTGGCTGAATGATTGACTGGGCGACCTGCCAATTGGCCGGCCAACCCACCCTCCTCCTTCCCTGAACCCAACCACTTGGAGCACCACTTGACCAATTTTACTGATTAACCTGCCCACCCGCTTACTTATCTAAACCCAACCAACAATTTACAAAAGCCATCCAGAAAAAGAAAAGCCCTCGTCTGATTTTGTACCACGTTTTCGAATTTTACCACATTCTCACCCTGTTATGAACTTGTTCACTTTTGTTTCTTGGATTCTGCTTTTGTCTTATCTGATTTCTGGAACCACTCTTCCCCAGACTCGAAACAGGTCGTCGTCATCATGGTCATCTCCTCTCCGCGTGTCAAGTCCGCAGACATACAGGACGAGCTAACCGGACAAACTGGTTGCGGCTGGAAAGCCCTCCACACAAAGGTAAGCGGTCAGCCGGTGAGCGCTATAAAAGAACGACGCCACACCGCCCCGTAGCGTTCGCTTAAAAAAATGAAATGCAGCCATATGTACCTCCGGCTACATAATTCGCGGGCCTGATTTGACATGTACATGGACATCAGTAATCTAATTATTTGCCTTAATCTAATTAAGACAATAATAAGATTAAAGCATTTACATGAGTTGGTTTTTTAATATTCCTTTCATGATCCCGTCATACATGTCATAACATTAACGATTAACGTCATTGCGTCACCGCGCTATTCACGTTTCCTCCGGAGTTTTATGTAATTTCAGGTGTTTCATTTTTAATTTGTCGACTTTAACTGCAGTTTGATACTTTCACTTTCATTCAGAAACACTTCATGCATGCCCCCATGACAAATGAGATATTGGTTGCAACTATGAAATGAAGAGTGTAGTTTTAATGGAATTTAATACCGCACGCTGAATATGAGAAAGAAAACTCTGCATTTCACGATGCAGGTGTCTGTGGTCTTCACTGACTCGGTAGGTGCAAATAATAGTGTCAGACAGCCATGTGTGTATAGACTATCCTGTCGCAAAACGTAGCGAAAGGTCCTACATGATGGTAATAGTTTGATTAAGGTGTTTACATGTCTGTACTGCACTTCAATAATGCGATTAAAAAACTCCACAAGTCTTAATTCAATTTCTCTTTAGTTCGATTATGACCTTAATCGAATTAAATTAATCAAAAATCGCAGTTTACATGGTAGACTCTGAATTCGAGTATTGTCTTAGTCGTATTAAAATCAAATTACTGGTGTCCATGTAAACATACTCAGTGTTTTACAATTCCTGTAGAATTTACAGCATCTTACTGGCAGTAGTTCGCCAGTAACTTACTGTAACTCAGTTAAAGCAAAAATACTGTATCTACCATTTATCTTGTTCTGTTTATTTGCAGTATTGTATATCTTTACTGTAAAATATACAGTAATTTTCACAATGAAACTTTAAAATACAGTAACATACTGCATAACTGTACTACAGTAAAACACAGTTCATATTGCAGTTAAATACTGTGTAAAAATGGTTAACATTTATTCATTTTCCTTCAGCTTAGTCTCTATTTCAGAGGTCGCCACGGTGAAATGAATCGCCAACTATTCCAGCCTATGTTTTTTACGCAGCGAAGGCCCTTCCAGCCGCAACCCAGTACTGGGAAACACCCATACACACTCAAAACAAACGCAAGTGCAGGTTGCCATATTGAGGACCAACAGGAGCGAGTCAGACTATCGAGCCTAAAGGTTAAATTAAATTGCGTTCTAAATAAAAGCAACGGTACGTGATAGAAGGAATATTTTCATGTTAAAAGGAGTTTTTGTCCTAACAAACACCTGAAATTAATGTATTATAAACAGCTTCTATTTCTTGCAGCTGAACAACAGAAAACTGACAATGATCACCTCAGGAAAAAATCATGTACTTTATTCAGTGTTAAATGCTAATAATGTGAGTTTAAATGCCATTTCACATGACATTTATTGCCATATACTGAAAGCTCACACCTTAGATCTTGAAACTAAAATAAACCGCTTGAAATTGAACTTAAGAACTGTGACTCAGTGATTCACGATGTACATTTAATAATGTTAAAGAGGTTTATTGTGTATTCATTAGATTATAAACCTTACCAATTCGCCAGTGAGTGCACTATTCTGTGCTTCTGAATGACTGTATAATGACTGTCGTGTTTCGTCTGGTGCAAACAGCCAAATTGCTCATCACTGCAAATCTCGTCACCTATTGTTAGGACACGGGGTTACGATGTAACTTGCTCATCTAATGTTTACGCTCATAATATTTATATTATTTGCTATTTAATAACCTCATGTGGAACTCTGAATCTTATTTCAGATTCTGCTGTTGTTCACTGGAGGTCACATTTCAGTCACGGGCGCATGCTTTGAGAGCCTTTCTGAACGAATGAATCAAATACTCAGTTTTCCACCAAGGCAACTCGGGGTGCTGAAATATAATTGGCTTAACTGGCATTGGGCAGGTTAAAAGAAACAAAACAAAGACAGCGTTCCGGCACATTTTCAAAGAGAATATCAGACTTTAGCATTAATTTTCAGATAAACAAGTATGTTCACTTAGCATGTTGCTTAAATATCTGCAAACATATTATGGTGTTTTTATGCTTTAGAAGAATCAAAAACTTGCATACAGCAGCTTTAAGGATTAATGCAGTCTTCAGGTGATTGGGACATTCACAAGACGAACCTGAAGAGTCAAAGGCGCCACCCCCAAACCTAACCCCCACAGGACACCTGCTGCAGTTTTTATGTGAAAAAACTCTATTAAGTACGATATTTAAGCATTTTGAATTACAAGGACAAGTCATGTCCTCATAAACCACCTTAATAGAGTATAACCACACTGTAAACTTATCTGAAAATTAGCAGTATTCTGTATTTTGTGATTTATATTTATATTTTTCCTTGTTTACTTATCCTTCTGAATTGCATTATAATGTCTTGATCTTTCTTCCAACAACTTTCAACCTTGAAAAGTTTAAAAAAGTAACTTTTATTATAATTTTAAGTTTATATTGAGTTATTGTCTGGGTTGGTGTTGTATATTACCCTACAAAAACATTATACACTACATTTACAGTTATTTTACAGTCTTATTTCTCTATATATTTTATTTATTATACATTAAATTATGGCGATGCAGTGGCGCAGTAGGTAGTGCTGTCGCCTCACAGCAAGACGGACCCTGGTTCGAGCCTCGGCTGGGTCAGTTGGCGTTTCTGTGTGGAGTTTGCATGTTCTCCCTGCGTTTGCATGGGTTTCCTCCGGGTGCTCCGGTTTCTTCCAAAGACATGTGGCATAGGTGAGTTCGGTAGGCTTATTTGTCCGTAGTGTATGAGTGTGTATAGATGTTTCCCAGAGATGGGTTGCTGCTGGAGGGGCATCCGCTGCGTGAAACATGTGCTGGATAAGTTAACGGTTCATTCCGCTGTGGCGACCCTGGATTAATAAAGGGACTAAGCCAAAAAGAAAATGAATGAATGAATATTATATTATTTCAAACTGCTAAAATGTCAATAAAAGTCAGTGTTCAACAGGAGAGTTGATTTTTTTTAACATCAAAAGTCGACAGAGCAGAGATCAAAGTCCCATAATGCAATTTACAACACTTGTGAATGACAAAATGCAGAAACTGTTAATTAACAGATACTTTACAGTGTAGGTCAAACCCATGTCATACAGATTTCTGTCCTTGTAAACCACCAAAACCAGTACACGCACACACAAACACACGCCCTAAGCGTTTCATTGGTTTTCTCCTGAATGCAGTGTTGCTGAATGAAGGCATGAAGAGTGAGTGATGGACTGAATGAGATCTGGATGAGGCAGAACAGCTGTGCGGCAGTCAGTCTCTTAATCCCTGATAATCTGAGTCTCACACAGCGGAGAATCAAGGGAAGCTCAGCGCATGCTCTCATGTCCTCTGTGCGGGCCTCTGGCATCGCTGTTATGATTAACCATGCTTTTATTACAGTAACACTGTAGCTGCCATTTTGGTTACCATGATTTAACTATGACAACCATGTTTTAAAAAAATGCATTTATAAATAAATTCTTGGTTTCATTTCGCACACTGTAGAAAATAATTATTTGATGTTACTTTCAAAAAAGTAAGTAAACGCGATGATTTTAAAATGATTAGCTGACTTTACTCTAAGAAACAAGTAAACCTGTGGTTTTTAAAGCAATTAGTTGACTTTACTTAAAAACGAGAGTAACCATGTTGTTTTTAAAGTGATTGGTTGGGTTTAAAAAGAAAGTAAACCTGTTGCTTTTATTGTGATTAGTTCACTTTAAAAATTTTGTAAACTCATTGTTTGTAAAGCGATTAGTTGACTTTAAAAAGTGAGTTAAACTGTTGCTTTTAAAGCGATTAGTTGACTTTAATAAGTGAGTAAACATGTTGCTTTTAAAGCAATTAGTTGACTTTTATAAGTGAGTAAACATGTTGCTTTTAAAGCAATTAGTTGACTTTAATAAGTGATTAAACATGTTGCTTTTAAAGCGATTAGTTAACTTTAATTAGTGAGTAAACATGTTGCTTTTAAAGCGAATAGTTGACTTTAATAAGTGAGTAAACATGTTGCTTTTAAAGCGATTAGTTGACTTTAATAAGTGAGTAAACATGTTGCTTTTAAAGCGATTAGTTGACTTTAATAAGTGAGTAAACATGTTGCTTTTAAAGCGATTAGTTGACTTTAATAAGTGAGTAAACATGTTGCTTTTAAAGCGATTAGTTGACTTTAATAAGTGAGTAAACATGTTGCTTTTAAAGCGATTAGTTGACTTTAATAAGTGAGTAAACATGTTGCTTTTAAAGCGATTAGTTGACTTTAATTAGTGAGTAAACATGTTGCTTTTAAAGCGATTAGTTGACTTTAATAAGTGAGTAAACATGTTGCTTTTAAAGTGATTAGTTGACTTTAATAAGTGAGTAAACATGTTGCTTTTAAAGCGATTAGTTGACTTTAATAAGTGAGTAAACATGTTGCTTTTAAAGCGATTAGTTGACTTTAATAAGTGATTAAACATGTTGCTTTTAAAGCGATTAGTTGACTTTAATTAGTGAGTAAACATGTTGCTTTTAAAGCGATTAGTTGACTTTAATAAGTGAGTAAACATGTTGCTTTTAAAGTGATTAGTTGACTTTAATAAGTGAGTAAACATGTTGCTTTTAAAGCGATTAGTTGACTTTAATAAGTGATTAAACATGTTGCTTTTAAAGCGATTAGTTGACTTTAATTAGTGAGTAAACATGTTGCTTTTAAAGCGATTAGTTGACTTTAATAAGTGAGTAAACATGTTGCTTTTAAAGCGATTCGTTGACTTTAATAAGTGAGTAAACATGTTGCTTTTAAAGCGATTAGTTGACTTTAATAAGTGAGTAAACATGTTGCTTTTAAAGCGATTAGTTGACTTTAATAAGTGAGTAAACATGTTGCTTTTAAAGCAATTAGTTGACTTTAATAAGTGAGTAAACATGTTGCTTTTAAAGCGATTAGTTGACTTTAATAAGTGAGTAAACATGTTGCTTTTAAAGCGATTAGTTGACTTTACTTTAATAAGTGAGTAAACATGTTGCTTTTAAAGCGATTAGTTGACTTTACTTTAATAAGTGAGTAAACATGTTGCTTTTAAAGCGATTAGTTGACTTTACTTTAATAAGTGAGTAAACCTGTTGCTTTTAAAGCGATTAGTTGACTACTTTAATAAGTGATTAAACATGTTGCTTTTAAAGCGATTAGTTGACTTTAATAAGTGAGTAAACATGTTGCTTTTAAAGCGATTAGTTGACTTTAATAAGTGAGTAAACATGTTGCTTTTAAAGCGATTAGTTGACTTTAATAAGTGAGTAAACATGTTGCTTTAAATGCGATTAGTTGACTTTAATAAGTGAATAAACATGTTGCTTTAAATGCGATTAGTTGACTTCAATAAGTGAATAAACATGTTGCTTTTAAAGTGATTAGTTGACTTTAATAAGTGAGTAAACATGTTGCTTTTAAAGCGATTAGTTGACTTTAATAAGTGAATAAACATGTTGCTTTAAATGCGATTAGTTGACTTTAATAAGTGAATAAACATGTTGCTTTTAAAGCGATTAGTTGACTTTAATAAGTGAGTAAACATGTTGCTTTTAAAGTGATTAGTTGACTTTAATAAGTGAGTAAACATGTTGCTTTAAATGCGATTAGTTGACTTTAATAAGTGAATAAACATGTTGCTTTAAATGCGATTAGTTGACTTTAATAAGTGAGTAAACATGTTGCTTTTAAAGCGATTAGTTGACTTTAATAAGTGAGTAAACATGTTGCTTTTAAAGCGATTAGCTGACTTTATTAAGTGAGTAAACATGTTGCTTTTAAAGCGATTAGTTGACTTTAATAAGTGAGTAAACATGTTGCTTTTAAAGCGATTAGTTGACTTTAATAAGTGAGTAAACATGTGGCTTTTAAAGCGATTAGTTGACTTTAATAAGTGAGTAAACATGTTGCTTTTAAAGCGATTAGTTGACTTTAATAAGTGAGTAAACATGTTGCTTTTAAAGCGATTAGTTGACTTTAATAAGTGAGTAAACATGTTGCTTTAAATGCAATTAGTTGACTTTAATAAGTGAATAAACATGTTGCTTTTAAAGCGATTAGTTGACTTTACTTTAATAAGTGAGTAAACATGTTGCTTTTAAAGCAATTAGTTGACTTTAATAAGTGAGTAAACTTGTTGCTTTCAAAGCGATTAGTTGACTTTACTTAATAAACTGAGTAAACCTGTTGGTTTTAAAGCAATTAGTTGACTTTAATCTAAAAAGGTGAGTAAACCGGATGCTTTTAAATCGATTAGTTGACTGTAATTTAAAAAGTGGCAAAACCTGTTGCCTAATTTAATAAGTGAACTGTGCACAATTATAAAAATTGAGTCAATTCAACAGTTTTTAAGTCCAATGTGTTTGATCAATTTTTAAATGGAGAAAAATAGTTTACTTTTTATGTTTTACATTTTTCTTCTGTCTTTGCCATGATGACAATACATAATATTTTACTGGTTATTTTGCAAGATAATGTTGAGCTTAAAGTTAGATTAATTAAAATCATCAGACAACAGTGGTTTGTTCTATAGCTGATCAAAACAATAAAATAAATAAATATTATTATTATTAATAATATTATATTATTAAAATAAGATCTTATTATAATCAAATTATTAAGTAATTATTATTGTTAGTGGGCTGATAATGTAAAAATACTGTGAACATTTCCACAACACAACATGAGAAATATTAGAAAAAAAAGAGTAAACATTTCACAGGAGGGCTAATAATTTTGCTTTGAACTGTGAATACTCTTTTTAAAGGGATGCAAAAGTATACTTCTTTTTTGCATCATTATTTTAGCAGATTTATGTTTAAAATAAGCTAAATAAAAGTACATTTTTATAACCAAGTCTCCTCTGCATGCTGTGATAGATGAATACTCTGCTGTTATGAATGCAGTGCTTAAAGCTGCTGAGAGCAACAGATTAATGACTGTGAATCTGCGGCATCTCCTCCCAATCCCTCCTGCGTCCTCTGACACAAATGGGACAGAGAGCAATACATCTGTGTGTGTGTGTGTGTGTGTAAGAGAGAGTTTAGTGCTCAGGGAGTCTGTTTAAAACCAGGAAATGCAGTGCTATAGAAGGTGACTTTCCTAACTACTCACTAATACACTGTTAAAAATAGATTAATCTGTCAAAATGGATAATGTACTGGCAGAAAATTACCAAAAGACTACATTTTTTTTATTTAAAATTAATTATGATTAACAAATGAAGAGTTCAGATGCAAAATTATCTAAGAGTCGTCTGAAATTCCCATTAAAAATGAGCATTTTTCTCAGCCTTCAATGTTTATATTCATATTCTTCATATTCTTTACCATAAAAGTGAAATTTATGAATCTACACATTCATTCATTCATTTTTCTTCATCCCTTTATTCATCAGGGGTCACCACAGTGGAATGAACTGCCAACTTATCTAGCACACTGTATGTTTTACACAGCTGATGCCCTTCCAGCTGCAACCCATCACTGGGAAACATCCATACACACTCTTTCACATACACTACGGACAATTTAGTTTATTCAATTCCTCGTTACCGCATGTGTTTGAACTGTGTGGGAAACCGGAGCACCCGGAGGAAACCCACGCAAACACTGGGAGAACATGCAAACTCCACACAGAAAAGCCAACTGACTCAGCCGGGACTCAAACCAGCGACCTTCTTGCTGTGAGGTGACAGTGCTAATCACTGAGCCACCATGCCGCCCTGAATCTACACGAAGGAGTCATACAATTTTCAGATGGCTTTTAGAGGTTTTTGCATCTGACCTCTTCAAATGGGTTTTATTGATCGATTGATTGTTGGATTGATTAACAATACATTTAGAAGGAATTAAAAATGACAACTGCAAAGCTGCTTTGTATCAATGTTATTTCAGTAAAAGAAAACAAAAACTAAGACTACAACTATTGGTCAAACATATTTTTGTTATGAAATTATTTTTAAAATTGAAATAAAAATGAAAAATCACATTAAATTAAATATAAAGACTAAAAAAAAACAAAAAGGGACTGAAAAATGTAAGTGTTTAGTAGGTTTATAAATGTGTTGGAAAAAAATCTGTTAAACAGCATTTGGGAAATATTGGAAAAAATATTGCAATTTCACAGTGGGGCTAATAAATTAGTCAATAATAATAATAAATAAATGACAACTGTAAAATTGTTATGCATCAATGCTATTTTAGCAAATAAAAACCAAAACAAGACTGAAACGATTGGTCAAAAATATTTTAAGTGAAATAAATATTAACTATACATATTCTCTTTACCAAATATAAAAGAAACCACCAAAAAGTCACTGAATAAATAATAATTTGCAAAACTAATAATCATTTTTCAAAAATAATACGCACTTCATTCTCTGCAGAGAGTCCGACATGTGGCTGTTTATAGAAGTATCTGTAGATGGTGCTTTTAAAACCAATCAACTGCAAAATAAGTCCACTGCATATTATATATATTATTATTATACAATAAGCTATATTTTATAGCATATATCATTAACTCTCCTGTGAAATTTTTATTCTTTAGAAATAGTGCTGCAAAGAACATTTTCCACAGTATTTCCTTACATTTTTTCTTCTGGAAAAGGCTTATTTCTTTCAGTTT